>NW_017670512.1:281059-299761 GCF_001879085.1 Nicotiana attenuata | reverse complement strand
TGACTAATAGTTTTCTTAGGTAAGTTTAAAGTAGTTAAGTGGCTTGTCCCGACGACGGATCTCTTTTGGCGGGGTTCTTGAGGGACTAAGTCGAGAAAAAAAAAGAGGAAATATGGAGACTCTTCCTGATGACGAATCCTTTAGACAATTTTCTTGAGGGAAGTTAGTCTAGAGAAAATACCAAAAAGATTTTTTATTTTATTTTTAGGTAGTGTAGTAACTCCCCCTTGGTTTTTCTTTGGGCCACGGTTCTTTTCCAAGGGTTTAGCTTGAACCGGGTATAGGAAGTTTTGTTCATTTTGTTTTCTTTTTAGTTTTTAGATTAGGATTCATGGGCTACGAGCTAAAATCAAAAGAGAACCCATAGCGTTGATATACCTGAACACAATAGACACTAGAGTGTAACACTTAGTCTTAATTGTTGAATCTTACTAAAGTGCCTTAATTTGTATGTTTGTCACTGACTTGAATGCTCAGAATAGAACGTCTCGATAAGCCAATCTGGAATGAGTCATATGCCATGTGTTTGTGAGTTTTGCTGTATTCCATGATTCACATTTGATGCCTAGAACTTGCCCTGCGTGTTTGCAAAGCGAAATAGTAGTTTTATTCAGTTGTAGAAGTGATATAGGCATTTCTTTGTTGAGCCAGACACATAAAGTAAACCCACCTGAATGTAATACATCTTAGTCAACCCCGTTGAGCCTATAAGCCTGTTTCTTTGACAACCACATTGCGAACCTTACCCAATTGTTTGAATAGCCTGCTGTTTGAACCATTTTACCTCCCATGAGCACTTGAATGGTATTGAGAGTATGCAAAGGCAAAAGTGTGGGGTGGTGGTTTGGTTTTTGAGTGGAACCATTGAAATCGAGAAAAGGTGTAGAATTGTGAAGCATAAAAGAAGAAGCACCACGGAAAAAAAAAGTTGTAAATAAGAATAGTGGTTGATAAGTGGTGTTTTGTTATAATTGCACCTAATGGATGTGGTTGTTGTAAACGAAAAAAAAATAATAATAATTAGTGGAATGTGATAATTGGTGGAATGTTTGGTTGACATAAGTATAGTTTTGAATGTTAATGTAATTGTATTAAAAAGTTCTTAGGGAGGCTAGTCACTATATCCAAATATATCCTACCCGTCCCTTAGCCTACATTACAACCAAGCGAAGTCCTATTGATCTTAGACTGAGTGGGCTCAATTAGTAGAGTAGTACACTACGGGCAAGCCTATGGTGCATCTTTGTGACATGTGAATGTTCTTTTTGGAGAGTGAGTGAATTTTGTCTATCTAAGTTCCTAATTGTTCTAAATATTATTATATGTGGAACTACTCTCTTGTGTGAATGTGAGGGCATGTGATTCATGAAGGAAAGGCAAGTCTTGACTTCTGTGTAGAGTAGCTTGAGAAAGTATGAATATTGCACGGCACGTGAGAGTCGACTTTTGAGGCTGAGATTGTTCACTACTAGGCGTAACTTATGTGATTTGTTCTTGGTGTGATGCGTAGGGAATAATGCTTAGTGAAGGGACCTCTATAGAGTGTGGTGGATTGCTCGAGGACTAGGAATGATCTAAGTGTGGAGTGTTGATAATAGGCTAGATTTATGTGATTTGGTGATTGTTTATCCCCTAGCTTGATTATGTTTCAATGTTATAATATAGATAAATGATGAAAAATGAGCTCTAGCTGTGAATTTCACACGTTGCAGGAGTGAGGAGCTTGTATGAGGCCTTAAAACTATGATTGGAGCTACATTGAAGCAAGAAAAACCCCTAGGAGCTGAGTACGCGAGAAGACGAGAAAAAGAATCGAGGAAATAAAGGCCTAGACTAGCGCGATCGTGCTAGTACAGATGGTCGAGGCAGAATGGTAGGCTACTAGCGCAGCCATTAGCGCGCCCACTAGCGTGGCCGCGCTAGCCCAGTTCCGGAACGTAAATTTTCAGGGGTAAACTTGGAAGTCTGGGGGTAAATTCACTTAACCTATAGAAGGTCAAGCTCACCCAAGGAGGCATTATCAAGGTTTTCATAGTTTAGTGCAAGAAAAAGAGAGGCAAGAGGCAAGGAGGATAATTCAACATCGAGTTCTTCCGTTTCTTCCTTTGTTTTTACGATTTGTGATGAAATTGAATATATTGTGATGAACACTAGCATGAGTAGCTAATTCCTTTGTCTAGGGTTTTGATGGAACCTATTGAAGGATGAACTTCTTGATTATGTTAATATAGTTTGCCAGTTTAATCTCTATTTATTCAACTACGTGTTTGTTGTAGTTAATTGACAGGATTCTCAATTAGCTGTGCCTATTTAGTGTGCATAACTCGGGAGAGAGTGTATATTTAGGTAATTGTTGAACAACACCACTCCCAAAGTATAAGAGGGATCTATAACTGCGGGTTTAAAGGCGGGATTAGGGATAACGAAGCCTTGGGTGCAATCTAAAGTGAGCTGTAATAAACAAAGCTAGCTAGCGTAACTCGGGAGAGAGCGTCTAGTAAAGTATCGTAATTACTCGGGAGAGATTTACGGTAAGAGGAGCGGTCATGATTGATAGAGATGATTTGGTGATTCTATGTGAAGCATAACCGGAAGGGATTCCATCAATAGGGGAAATCATAACCTTAGAACTTTCTCTTAATTGTTTACAACTTAATCATAGTTAGTTTTCAGCTGCTTATTTACTTTCATTCGTAGTTAGTAAAAATACCATCAATTGTTATTCAAAAGTTTGGGAAGTTGATTCCATGGAATTTAGTAAGTCTAACGAAAGTAATTGATAGGTTAATTCCTTGTGGGTTCGACTCTGGGCTAAATACTCAGATTATATTTGCAACGTCTGCGTGTCCTTTTTATAAGGCATAGTTGGGCGTGATCTGCATAGTTTGGGTAAATCCGAAATTATAATCGAAGTTGAATTTTTTTAGATTTTTGATTTGGATTTTCGGTTTATGGATTGGATTTCTGATATAATTTTTAAAACTTTTGGATCTCGGATTTTATGTCGGATTTGGTACTTCGAATTTTTTGATATCCGAAATTTTATACTATATATTTAGTCAAGCATCCATGTACAAATAACAATAAGTCCAATACCATACCCATTAGAAATTATCTCATATATTCAATAGTAATTACTAAGTTACTGTCAGAATGCTTTCTATTCGGACATGATTTTACTATTGTTAATTCTTATCGGCCTTATTAATGTCTCTGTTGTATTTTTTTGAGATGATTTTATTATTTGAATGATTTCAGTGAGAATAAGGAAATTTTTAGACAATTTAACATGAATACTTCATTTGTATGTTCATTTTTGTAAAAAGAAGAAACATCTTAATTTTTAGGCGCAAAATCGAAATTCAAAATATCCAAACCAATTAATCTGAAACCAAAATCTGAGCTTAATTAGATTGTATTTGGGTTGTCATTTTTTCAATCCGAGAACCGAAAGTCCAAATTAAATTTTTTATATCCAATTTGAACGGTTCGAACGCCCCTAGAAATAATATAAAATATGAGCAGGTCCCTCGAAACAAAAAGCTTGGTACGTACATTGATCAAGATTGTTGGAGAGCTATGAAAGCAAGGGGGTGTGAGTTCGATTCTCACTTCTTACAACTCCTTTTAAACAGGAAAACTATTGCTTTTTTCTAATATTATCCAATTCTGTTTTACCTCCTTCTTACTTCTTTTATTTATTTGAGTCACTATAGCAAAGACAAAACGAAAATCTCCTTCAAAATAAAGGACTTCAAAGTTCGACCCCTCTTGAAGGGGAGATTTAATATGTTGTTATACTTCTTCCTTTTTTTTGATAAGATATATGTATACGGGTGAAATCAAAAGTAATGTGATGTTTGGCTTAATGTATGCATATGTTGATGTATGTTGTCTCACATTGTGCTCATGTCTCGTAGATTTCGGATGTATAATATGATGATTTGGGCTCGTTTGTGGTATTTCTATGTGTAGGAATCATTCGGATGCAATTTGGGACGAAATGGTGCAAATTGGAGCGAAATTGGGAAGAAAAGGCAAAAAGTGAAATTTGAGGGCCACAGTCAGCGTGGGGCGCTAGCTGTGGCGTAATTTACAGTAGCTAAAATTTTTGAGCGCCAGGGCCCGCGCCCCACGCTAACCTGAACGCTCAAGACGGGAAAGTGGCCTTTTTCGACTAGGACTCGGTTATTTTGACCCCAAGATGCCCCCAACTCATATAAAAGCCAACCTAAACCTATTTTGAAGGAGGAAGGGCATTTTTAAGAGGAAAACACAAGCACAGAGCCGCCGTGGAGGCCGGAATTCATCAAGTTCAATCTTTCTTCTACCAAACTTTGTAATTTTTATGTTTCTTTGTATGATTTGTTGTTTAGCTATCATGTCTACGTGGAGCTAAACTTCACGTTCTAGGGTTGTGATTCTTTCATGACTATTGTTATTCGAATATTGATTTTGATTTCTTAGTTTATCATATTAGTTTATTTATTCAATCCTGAGCTTAATTATTTGATTGCTTGATCAACAATTAAATACTATCTACGAATCTAGAGTTGAACTCGAAGTGGGAATTCTAGATTGCAGATAGGATTGAGTAGAGCAAGTTCTTGAACCTGGGCATCGGGAAACGGATTCGCGGTTAGGATAGACATATACCTAATTGCCTTGCTTGGTTGATGTACAGGAATTATAAATGCGTTCTTGTTAATTCTAACTGCACAGACATATAGAAGTTAGGTTAGTTTGAATAGGCGAGTAAGAACTCGACAGATTCTTATGAGTAATATTAACCCTGTCAACCAATAAGCTAGATAAATTAGTTAGTCAATTTAATTGAAGAATATAATAGGAATGTTAGATAGCCCATAACCCTAGATCGTTTTCATCACATTGATAACATAAAGATCTACTATTCCTTTGTTCAAAGTTCATTATTTATATTTCTTTATTTAATTAGTTTAGAATCAAATATTTCTAGGTTTAATTCTTATTTAGATAATTATGATAGTCTAATTTAGTTAATAGTTAATCACAAGTCCTCGTGGTTCGACATCCGACTTTTAGTCACTTTATTACTTGACGACCGTGTATACCTGCGTGTGCGTTTGGCCGCAACAAGTTTTTGGCGCCGTTGCCAGGGACTTAGAAATTAACTATTTTTCTAGATTAGACTTTTAATTTTATCCATTTTGTTTTGTATATATTTTTGTTTTTATAAAAATTTGATTTTTCTCATAGTGTGTACATAGTTCTCTCAACATGACATCTGGGGATGAAATATCCGAAGGTAAGGTTATTGATGAAGACGCTTGGTTGAAGGAAGACTTTTATGGCCCGTCTTTTTGGGCTTGCCATGAGCTGAACTTTGGGAGGTGTGAATTTTAATATGGGAGTAAGGGTTGGTATTGGGAATAATATTCACGATTAAGGGAATATGAGGAACGGCGTTATCTTCTAACAAAATTGGTGAATGATTGGTCGAAGGAGAGAGTTGATCTTGCACAAGAAATTGATAAATTTGGCTTGGCTTTGCACAACTTGGATGCAGTTTTGAGTGCAAAGGTTGATGCGTTCAACGCCCAACAATTTAATGATGAGTTGTGTGAAACTGAAAAAAAATCTTCTAGACCAAATAGAGGAGCTAAAACGAGAATACCAAGCATTAGACCATATTTTTATTGAGGATGTCCATGTTGAAAAGAGTGTTCTAGAGTCATGTGAGGAAGTAGATAATATTATATTTGAAGACTCTAGTGTGTGCACAAATGAGGATATAAATAGTGATATAATTCTAGAGTTGGGGCGTGTTGGTCCTAATTCTGAATATTTTTCGACATTGTGTTTAGATGATGACATGGAAATCGACTCATCTAAGCCTTTGGAGGAGTCAATGGAAGAGGAACAAGCTGCTTACATTCTTGGATTTGTCATGACAAAGAGAAAAAATTACATTCCTCATATAAAGGCCGAGAAGTATAGAGTGAAAAATTTGTTACTTGGCCTATTTATTTTTGTATCCCCGCCAAAGGAGCATAGCCACAGACTGGATGCCATGTTAGGGGTACAATTCATAAATTCGAGGTGAAGGCAGAAAGTGGTTCAAGTCGTGCCGCGACGTTAAATCAGGCGCTTGTTAGGAGGCAACCCAACTTTACTGCTTTCTTTTATTTTTGTTTATCCTTTATTTTATTTTATTTTTATCATTTTGTAGTATTTATTTTTTGTTTTGTAGGATTATGAGCATAGGAAGCAAAGCCATTGGAAGAGTGCAAAAGCGAGCTAGATGGTGAGGACTAAGTGTAGGGTGCCCACACAAAGGACGATGCCTGGGGGAAGTCTGAGTACCTCGTAAACCGCTATTGCTTCGGTCTTTGGCCTACCAGGGAGTCTCTTTTACCCTCTTATTATTTATAGTGTGCATTGAGGGCATTGTAAAATTTTAAGTGTGGGGTGAGGAGATCGTTTGGGTGAGTTTTTGTGCTATTTTAGCATAATTGTAGTACTCATCTTAAGTGTAGTAGTTTTTGTGAAGAAAAAAAAATGAAAAAAGTAGAAAAATTGGACTTTTCCCGAAGATGGATCTCCTAGACAGTTTTCTTGAGGGATTAAAGCCTAAACAAAAATTCAAAAATATGTTTTTTAATTTCTTTAGTTAGTAATAATGCCCTGTGATTTTTTTTTTGCCTTGGTTCTTTTTCATGGGATGTAGTTTGAACCGGGTAGATTTTTTTTACAGAGTAGATTAGAATTTAGGGAATAAATGGAGAAAGAAAGATGAAACTCCTAGGCGCCTTGACTTGTTTGATAGTAGCATATTTAGGCTTTGGCATGTGTAGTATCTTCCCTATGATTTGACATTATTGATGATGTCTTTCTTAGTTGGATAGCATGTCTTGTGACGTCTATGTCTCATTCTCTTGACTTGTATTCACTTTGTGCTTAATGCTTAATATCTTGTGGCTTCGTGAATACTTGCATTGTTTGAGAGTCGGAATGAGACGGTCCTTAGTGAGTCATGTGCCATGTGTGGTGAGATTTTTGTGTAGTTCATGTATTGTACTTGTGTCTAGAATTTGCCCGGTATGTGAGTTGAAGCGAAATTTTAGGTGATGCTCGGTTTGAAAAATGATTTTAGACCTTCTTTGATCTTTTTGAGCTTACTGCTTATCATAAATAAATTTGATCCCGAGTAAACCCTTTTGAGCCTATAAACTTTTATTTGGCACCCACATTACAAGCCTATACCCTTTTTGTTCTTAATTGATATTGTTTTGATCCTTGTACCTCTTAAAGCACTTTAATTGTAAAAAGAGCACTAAAAGAAGTAAGAAAGGACTAAGTGCAGGGTGGATTTTGAATGGAACCAATGAAAGGAATAGAGGTGGATTTGTTTTGTAAAAGAATACGCCACTAGTAGAAAGTGCAAAAGTGAAAAAATAGCTGGAAAAAAAAAGAAAAAAAAATATAGATGAATAAATATCTTCTTTTTGCTTATGGAGTGTAAATGACGATAGTGCTTAAAGAAAGAGGGAACATTGTTTGGGGTGATTTTAGTTCTGAAATTAAAGTTTATTGAAGGATTTGCGCATAAGTTATCATGTGATGTGTAAGTGGTTAGTAGGGTTAATCACTATTCCTAAATATATCCTACCCGCCCCTTAGCCCACATTACAACCATGAAAGTCCTAATTGATTTAAGATCGAGTAAGCCTACATTAGTGGAGATTTACATTAAGGGCAAGCCTATGGTACCAATTACATGCATGTGACTTCTTTTGTGAGTGAGCGATTTTCTTTGATATATGTGAGCATGAGATTCGAATGTGTGGTTTGATCTTACTCTCTTTGCTTTTGTTGTGAGGGCACATGGTTTCACGAGGGATAGGTAACATTATTAGACTTCTCTAGGATGTTGGGTGTTCAAGCCATGAGTGCATTGTGACATTTAGTCGGGTTTTGAGGCTAGGATTGTTGTGAGCATATTGTCTTTGTTTGAATATTTTTGAAGAATGGCATAAGCAAAGGGAAGATTATGTGATTTCATATGCTAGAGATTAATTGTTGCTATTGATGATAGGCTATAATTACGTATTGTAGTTGCTTATGACACTCTAATGTACTGCACTTTAAATGAGTTTGAGCTTTAATCGCTAGTATTTTGCACTAATTGTGTATTTTATGCCTTGTAGGAGTGATTCCGAGCTATGTAGATATTATGGAATGAATTCAAGTGATTTGGAGCTTTGAAGTCTGATTAAAAGCCCAAGGAATCAAGCCGGGATCGTGTTCGGGGATCAACAGATGATAGTTAAGAACGAAACGGAGAATCGAGCGGGCATACGGCGCATTTTCTAGTAAAATGCACATAACTTTTTGCTCAGAACTCCGTTTGGGCTCCACAATATATAGTTGGAAATTTATTTGAAAGGGCTATAACTTTCATGTTTTGCATTTTTGCGAATTCCCACTACCTCGCCACACAGTGCGCCGCAGCGTACGCCGTATCTGTGCAATTTTCAAACAGTCTGTCAGAAAACAGCTCTCTGAACTTCCTCACTGCCGCGTCGCACAGTGCGCCGCAGTGTGCGGCGTGCCTGTACAAATTTTACAGAGCCAGAGTCCTATTTTGAGCAGGAAAAGGTGCTTCGTCTGGGACCGCCCCTACTTGGTATAAATACATGTAAAAACGCTATTTTGAGGGAAGTGGACATACTTTAGACCTAGGGAGAGCACAGAGCCATTGTGGAGACCGGAGATTTGACCTCAGGAGGCAAAAACACACTAGGAGCAAGGCGGAGAATTCTTCTACGAGTTTTTCACTTCCTTCTTCCTATTTTTATTATTGGTTTTGAATTCTAGTATTGTAGTTACGCATACTATTATGAATAGCTAATTTGTTATCTAGGGTTTTGATGGAAGCTATTGGAGGATGATTTTCCTGTTACGTTAATATAGTTTTACCGTAGTATTTTCTCTATTTGTTCAACTACGTTATTATTGTGGTTGGTTGAAGAGCTCTCAATAGACTGTGCCTATTTAGTATGTATTACTCGAGAGAGAGTGCATATTTAGGTAATTGTTGAACAACATCACTCCTAACGTATATGATGGATCAATACGAAGGGTTTAAAGGTGGGATTAGGGATAACGAAACCTTGGGTGCGATCCGAGTGAGCCGTACTTAATGCCAGCTAGCGTAATTCGGGAGAATATGTCTAGTAAATTGTGATAATTACTCGGGAGAGAGTTACGACCGTCAGAGCGCTCATGATCGGTAGAGAATACTTAGGCGAATTTACAGAAAAAATAGCGGGAAGAATTCCGACAATAGGGGAAATCATAACTATAGACCTCCTTAATCTTGTCTCTAACCCTTAGTATCTTTAGTTGTTAATTTACTATTTTAATTTATTAGTTAATTAGTTAAACACAAGAATCTTAATATCTATAAGTTAGGAATTGTTCAAGCTTGTCTTCTTAGTGATAGTGAACAGTTGTAGCTAAGCCTTAGTTCTCTGTGGGATTCGACTCCGGACTTGTAAATCGGATTATATTTGCAACGACTACTTAGTCCTTTTTATAAGACATAGTTGGGCGTGATCAGCTATCAACCATGGTCAATGGTGTAGAGTGCTCAAAGATAGAGTTATTTGTTGGTTGACTCGAGGACGAGCAACGTTTAAGTGTGGGGTGTTGATGTTTGGCTTAATGTGTGCATATTTTGATATATATTGCCTCACATTGTGCTCATGTCTCGTAGATTTCGGATGTATAATATGATGATTTGGGCTCATTTGTGGTATTTCTATGTGTAGGAATCATTCGGATGCAATTTGGGACGAAATGGTGCAAATTGGAGCGAAATTGGGAAGAAAAGGCAAAAAGTAAAATTTGAGGGCCACAGCCAGCGTGGGGCACTGGCTGTGGCGCAATTTACAGTAGCTGAAATTTTTGAGCGCCAGGGCCAGCGGCCCATGCTGCCCTGGACGCTCAAGACTGGAAAGTGGCCTTTTTCGATTAGGACTCGGTTATTTTAACCTCAAGACGCCCCCAACTCATATAAAAGCCAACCTAAACCTATTTTGAAGGAGGAAAGGCGTTTTTGAGAGGATAACACAAGCACAGAGCCGCCGTGGAGGCCGGAATTTATCAAGTTCCATCTTTCTTCCACCAAACTTTGTAATTTTTATGTTTCTTTGTATGATTTGTTGTTTATGTCTACATGGAGCTAAACTTCACGTTCTAGGGTTGGGGTTCTTTCATGACTATTGTTATTCTAATATTGCTTTTGATTTCTTAGTTTATCATATTAGTTTATTTATTCAATCCTGAGCTTAATTATTTGATTGCTTGATCACAATTAAATACTATCTACGAATCTAGAGTTGAACTCGAAAGTGGGAATTCTAGATTTCATATAGGATCGAGTAGAGCAAGTTCTTGAACCTGGACATCGGGGAACGGATTCCGGTTAGGATAGACATATACCTAATTGCCTTGCTTGGTTGATGTACAGGAATTATAAATGCGTTCTTGTTAATTCTAACTCCATAGACATATAGGAGTTAGGTTAGTTTGAATAGGCGAGTAAGAAATCGACAGATTCTTATGAGCAATACTAACCCTGTCAACCAATAAGCTAGATAAATTAGTTAGTCAATTTAATTGAAGAATACAATAGGAATGTTAGATAGCCCGTAACCCTAGATCGTTTTCATCACATTGATAACATAAAGATCTACTATTCCTTTGTTCAAAGTTCATTATTGTGATGACCCAAAAAGTCATCACTTGTTTTAGAAATAAATTCAGTGTTTCGAGGCCTAAAAAGCTCTTTTTTACCTCACCTCGATTTGCGTGCGCAGTCCAGGCGCGTAGCCGGAAAGCCATTATGAAAATCTATGAAAAATAATGAATTTTTCCTTTAAAATTAATTTAAGTCGACTTCGGTCAATATTTTGAGCAAACAGACCCGGATCCGTGTTCCGACGATCCCGGGAGGTCCGTAAGAAAATATGGGACTTGGGCGTATGCCCGGAATCGAATTCCGAGGTCCCTAGCCCGAGAAATGAATTTTTAAAGAAAATTGCTTAAAAATACATGAGTTTTTGAAAATGAAATGTGTTTGAAATTTGATGGTATCAGGCCCGTATCTTGGTCCCGGAGCCTGGTATAGGTCTTATATGTGATTTAAGTTGAGTCTACGAAGTTTGGTAAGAAACGGACTTGAAATGACGTGAATCGGACCTTATTTGAGAAAATTAGAAAAAATTTTGATGTTCTTAAGTGATTTCATGATTTTGATGCTAAATTCATAGTTGTTGATGTTATTTTGGTGATTTGAATGCACGAGCAAGTCCGTCTGATGCTTGTAGGTTGGTGTGCATGTTTGGTTTGGAGCCCCGAGGGCTCGGGTGAATTTTGGATAGGCCACAGAGTGGAATTTGGACTTAGGGTGTTGCAGATTTGAACTGATGTGTTGCAGGCCCGCAGGCTTCACATTTGCGAAGCCTGGCTCGCAAATGCAAAGGCTTTGTCGCAAATGCGAAAGAGCCCAGGCCAGCATAACCTCGCAAATGCGAGGGATTCATCGCAAATGTGATGTCCCCAGTTGAGGTCTATCGTCGCAAATGCGATAGATTTTTCGCAAAAGCGAAAGTCACTTTGAAAATGCGAGCATAGCAGAGTCTGGGTTCGCAATTGCGAACCCTGGTCGCAATTGCGACATCAGAGAGCTGTAAATTCATAACTTAGACGCATTTCAACCATTTTTCACACTTTTTCAAAACCAAAACACTCTAGGGCGATTTTTCAAAGGCAACTTCTTCTCCAAATCGATTGTAAGTTATTTCTAACTCATTTTCTTCAATCTCTAACATCTTTTCACATGATTTCAACTCAAAATCAAAGGTTTTCATGGGGGAAATTAGGTGTTTTGGGTAGAACCTAGGTTTTTCAAATTTTGGGGATTTGGACCTCGATTTGAGGTCTGATTTCAAAATAAATTATATATTTTAGTTCGTGAGTGAATGGGTAATCGGGTTTTGACCATGTGGGCCCGGGGTCAATTTTCGACTTTTTGTGAAAAACTTTAGAAAACTTACTTTCATGCATTAGAATTGATTTATTTAGCATTTATTGATATAATTAAGTAACTTGTGGCTAGATACGAGCGAATTGGTGGTGGAATCAAGAGGTAAAGCGATAGTTGAGGCTTGAACTGTGTTCGAGGCATCGAGGTAAGTGTTTGGTCTAACCTTAGCTTGAGGGATTAGGAGTTGTGTCCTATTTGCTACGTGTTATTTGTTGAGTACGACGTATAGGCATGGTGACGAGTATCTATACGTTGGTGTCAAGCATGCCCGTGAGTCTTATGTTGTGATTAATGTGACTCTGTTTGTATTGTTCATGTTTAATGTGGTGATTGCTATTGTTGAGCAAGGTTTGTGGAAAGAATATTGGCATTTGTACATTGAAGAGCGTTGGCTCAAGTTGTAAAGTGAATTGTGGAGGTATAATTGGAAATTGAATCTTATAGAGCATTGGCTCAATTTGTGAACCAAGTTGTAAAGTAAATGTGAAAATGAGAGAAGGATTATGGTATTGATCCCTTGCCGGGACGTTGTTGCTTTCTAAATGTTGTTCCCTTGCCGGGAGGTTGTTGTTTTAATATTGTTCCCTTGCCGAGATTTTATTATGATTCAATTATTCCTTGCCCTTATTGTTTGTGTTTGTTATTTGGGTGAGGAAGAATGTAAAGCACGAAGGGTGATGCCGTG
Organism: Nicotiana attenuata; assembly: GCF_001879085.1. NCBI lineage: Eukaryota > Viridiplantae > Streptophyta > Magnoliopsida > Solanales > Solanaceae > Nicotiana > Nicotiana attenuata. The sequence goes on along the minus strand of NW_017670512.1, from coordinate 286,982 downwards.
CATTGTTTTGGTGAGAGAGTGTTAAAGCACGAAGGGTGATGCCGTGTATTATTTTGTGAGGAAGAGTGTAAAGCACGAAGGGTGATGCCGTGCCGCACGATGTACCATTCTGTGCCGATTATATTGATTTTATGGTGAGGATGAGAGTAAAAGCACGAAGGGTGATGCCGTGCAGTTCATATTGATTTTTATGGTGAGGATGAGAGTAAAAGCACGAAGGGTGATGCCGTGCACTTGTTTGATTTCTGATTCTTGTTGATAATTGAATTGTGGTGTTCCATACATTTAACTGCTGTCCTCCTGTTGCCATTTGGTATTTCCCCGCAGCATGTTTCTCCCTCCCATCCTTGACTGTATATTTTTGCTTCTATTTTCCGCTGTACATTATTTATCTGCACAGGTTTATTTGGTAGTCTGGTCCTAGCCTCGTCACTACTTCACCGAGGTTAGGCTAGGCACTTACCAGCACATGGGGTCAGTTGTGCTGATACTATACTCTGCACTCTTTTGTGCAGATCCCAGTGCTACAGATTTCGGACCGCAGTGAGATTTTTCCATTCCTTGTTCATCAGGAGACCCGAGGTAGTCCTGCGGGCGTCCGCAGGCCTTGGCGTCTCCCTTTATCTATTTTCCTGTTTCTTTATGTAATCCCAGAGACAGTAGTTTGTTATTTCTTTCAGACCCTTATTTGTAGTACTCTTAGGCAGTCTGTGAAGTGTGACACCAATCTTGGGTAGCTTTGTTATGGAATGGTATTAGCAGTATTATTAAATTTGAGATTAAATCTTCCGCTTGTTAAACTTTGTTGATTATTAACTGTTGGTTTATAACTGTTAACGAATTTAAAAATTGGAAACAAGGCAAATATTCAGTTGATTGGCTTGCCTAGCTTTCACTAGTAGGCGCCATCACGACTCCCGAGGATGGAAAATCCGGGTCATGATAATTATTTATATTTCTTTATTTAATTAGTTTAGAATCAAATAGTTTTAGGTTTAATTCTTATTTAGATAATTAGGATAGTCTAATTTAGTTAATAGTTAATCACAAGTCCTCGTGGGTTCGACATCCGACTTTAGTCACTTTATTACTTGACGACCACGTATACTTGTGCGTGTGTTTGGCCGCAACATAATGCCTACCCGATTTTCCTATGAGAAAGAAGGAAGAGGGGCACAGACATACGAGGTTGAAATCGAGGATGGAAGCCTTAAGTGCCAAGGTCTTTAACTGGTGAACGATGTGCCCATCCTTAGGCGTGATGTAGCAACACTCCGCGAACCTAGAGAGAGATCCAAGACCTCGGAAAACATGGCAAACAGTTGCACACGACTAATAGAGGGACGTGATATCCGCACCAACCGGGTATCACGGTGCAGATCTCGCCCAGTATCGCTTATGGATCAATAATTAACGAGAAAGGAAGATTTTTATCTTTTTTTAAATTGTACTAGGGATAAAACTCTTCCACTATATAAAGGGGAAGCTTTTTATTCAATAGGACACATTGTAACACACATACCAAGGCTAGGGGTGTAAAATGAAACCGACAAATCGCACAAACCCAAAAATCCTGTCATGACCCTAGTTCACCAAACGTGAACATGTCATGACGGCACCTGGTCCCCGTGACCAGGTAAGCCTAACATTTGCGGAAATATAATAATTGCGGAAAAATAGAGAAAATCAAATCAAATATCTAAAGAAAATTGTACTGAATGTTGCTTGGCAAGTACAACTCAATATCACAAGTCTAAAACAATTCCCGAAACCCGGAAACTCACGGGCAACACAGGCTACAGAAGTGTATTGTAAAGGTTCCAAACTCCAGAATTTCTAACAACCGAAAGAAGGAAAACTAAGTACTAAAGATAGAGTAAGAGGGAGACTCGTCGGTCTGCGGACGCAGCAGATCTACCTCGAAGTCTCCGTAGTCCTCCTGCCTCACTGATAGTGCGCCTGAGTGGAGGTACCTGGATGATCTGCACATGAAAAACATGCGCAGGAAGGGCATGAGTACACCACAGCGGTACTCAGTAAGTGCCAAGCCTAACATCGGTTGGGTAGTGACGAGGAAGGTCAGGGCCCTACTGAGACAAAATATAATAATAATAATAGTAATTTAACAATATAAAAATCTGACAGATATAATAAGTACAGCAGTGAGATAAGACAAGTCAACGAGGCTATAACAACTACACGAGTACAGAATAAACACAGAGTAAACACAGCTCAATACCAATGATAACAATGAGGGTCTCCCAAGATACCGTCCTGTAGCCCTTTTTTCTCAATTGTCCAGTGGATCTCCCGGGATACAGTCCCGTAGTCCATCATATGTGTACATCCGAAGGATCTCCCGGGATACCGTCCCGTAGTCCAACCACCAATACGCAGGGGGATCTATCGGGAATCTAACCCGCAGTCCCAAAGTAAAAGTGCAGGGGGATCTATCGGGAATCTAACCCGCTGTCCCAAAGTAAAAGTGCAGGGGGGATCTATCGGGAATCGAACCCGCAATCCCAAAGTAAACAAACAAGGGGGGGAGCTACCGGAATCCCACATCCGTAGTCCCAATGTAAATGCATAATCACAACCAGAAGGTACACGGAAACGAAGTAAAAAAAAGACAAGCAATAGGTAGTACTGGTCTAGCATGCTTCACGTAGTACAGTTAAGGCAACTTAAGCAATTAGGCAAGTTAAATCAACTAAACATGCTTTCCTAATCTAGCACAGGTTATAATTGCAAGTAGAATAAAGCAAATATGAAAGGAACTCAATCTCAATATCTTAAGGAAACCGGATTTTCAACAATTGGCTCAAGTACGCGCCCGTCACCTCGCGTACAAGGCACTCAAATCAACAAATAACAAATCCTAAGGGGAAAGGTTCCCCCACACAAGGTTAGACAAGCCACTTACCTCGAACCGGCTCAATATCACTAGAAACCGCGCCTTTGCCACGAGTATCCGACTCCAAATGGCCCAAATCTATTCAATTCAATTACATATCGTAAATAATATTGCAAACAACTGATTCCACTATTAAAGTTAAAGCTAGGGCGCGAAAATAGATAAGATGACCAAAACGCCCCTCAAGACAACGTCTCGGAATCGAATAATTTTCACATTTTTAGAACCCTCGTACTCTCACGAGTCTAACCATATAAAAATCTCCCAAATCGGAGGTCAAATGCCCACTCAAAACTCAATAGTCTAGCCAATGAAGTTTTACCCCAAATTATCCAATTTTTGGTCCAAAATTCGAATTCCAATGATGTATTTAGCTACATAATGATGAAATATAATGAAGAGGGATCAAGGAAACGTTACCCAATGATTTTCTCTTCAAAACCCACTCAAAATCGCCTTCTCCCGAGCTCTCAATCGATTTTCAAACTTATGAAATTAAACCCTCGAAATTGATATTTCTGAACAGTCATTTCCGCTTCTGCGGACAAGGGACCGCTTCTGCGGTCCCGCTTAAGCGGAAAGCCAACCGCTTCTGCGGTTTTCATTAAAAGGGACAGGACCGCATCTGCGATAGCTGGGCCGCTTCTGCGGCTCCTGAGGAAGGGGCACAAACCGCTTCTGCGACGTCCAAGGCCGCTTCTGCGGCTCCGCTTCTGCAGTTCCCAAATCGCAAAAGCGAAAATACCAGAAAGAAAATACCAGCTGCAGCAATTACTTAGAAATTTCTCCGTTAATCACCCGGAATCATCCCGAGGCCCCCGGGACCTCGACCAAAAGCACCAATACCACCTAATACCTTATTCAAACTTTTAACAATCCTTAAAACACCTAAAACAACACCGGAAACCCGATTAAATCAAAGATTCAAGCCTAAGAACTATAAGTTTCTTCCAAATACGCTTTCGATCAAAAACCTAACCAAAACACGTCCGAATGACCTGGAATTTTGCACACACATCCCAAATGACATGACGGAGCTACTGCAACCTTCCGGAATTCCAATCCGACCCTCGGATCAGAAACTCACTATCGAACCGGAAACTTCAAAAATTCAAACTTCGGCATTTCAAGCCTAAATGTGCTACGAGCTCCCAAAATACATTCCGAACACGCTCCCAACCCCGAAATCACCTAACGGAGCTAACGGAACCATCGAATTTCCATTCAGAGGTCGTCTTCATACTGTTCCGACTACGGACCACTTTTCAACACATAAGCTCTCATTTATGGACTAAGTGTCCCAAAACTTTCCAAAACTCAACACCGAACGTCCCGGCAAACCAAAATAGCAGAAATGAACTTAGGGGAAGCAGTTAATGGGGGATCGGGGCGTAAATTCCAAAAACGACCGGCCGGGTCGTTACATCCTCCTACACTTAAACATTCGTTCGTCCTCGAACGAGCATAGAGAACATACCTGAAGTAGTGAAAAGATGAGGGTACTGGCTGCGCATATCCTGCTCGGTCTCCCAAGTCGCCTCCTCGGCCGGCTGACCCCGCCACTGAACCTTTACTGAAACTATGTTCTTTGACCTCAACTTTCTGATCTGCCTGTCCAAAATAGCCACTGGCTCCTCAACATAGGATAGATCCTTGTCCAACTGGACTGAACTGAAATCCAACACGTGCGACGAATCACCGTGATACCTCCGGAGCATCGAAATATGAAATACCGGATGAACTCCGGCCAAGCTGGGAGGTAAGGCAAGCTCATAGGCAACCTCCCGAACTCGCCTCAAGATCTCAAAAGGGCCAATAAACCTCGGACTCAGCTTCCCTCTCTTTCCAAACCTCATGACGCCCTTCATAGGCGAGACCCGAAGCAGAACCCGCTCACCAACCATATATGAAACATCACGAACCTTCCTGTCCGCGTAACTCTTCTGTCTAGACTGGGCCGTACGGAATCTGTCCTGAATCACCTTGACCTTCTCCAATGCATCCTGAACCATCTCTGTACCCAATAGCCTGGCCTCACCCGGCTCAAACCAACCTACCGGAGATCTACACCTCCTGCCATATAAAGCCTCATACGGCGCCATCTGAATGCTGGACTGATAACTGTTGTTATAAGCAAACTCCGCCAATGGCAGGAAATGATCCCAAGGCCCTCCTAACTCAATCACGCACGCACGGAACATGTCCTCAAGAATCTGAATAGTGCGCTCGGACTGTCCGTCCGTCTGGGGGTAAAATGCTGTGCTCAACTCCACCCGAGTGCCTAACTCCTGCTGCACAGCTCTCCAGAACCGCGATGTAAACTGAGTATCTCTGTCCGAAATGATAGAAACTGGAATACCATGCAGACGGACAATCTCCCTGATATAAATCTCCACCAATCGCTCCGATGAATAAGTGGTACACACAGGAATGAAATGAGCGGACTTGGCCAGCCGGTCCACAATAACCCAAATGGAATCAAACTTCTTCAAGGTCCGTGGAAGTCCAGATACAAAATCCATGGTGATGCGCTCCCATTTCCACTCCGGAATCTCTATCTGCTGGAGCAACCCACCCGGGCGCTGGTGCTCATACTTCACCTGCTGGCAGTTGAGGCATCTAGACACATAACCAACTATATCCTTCTTCATTCGCCTCCACCAATAGTGCTGCCTCAGGTCCTGATACATCTTCGCGGCACCCGGATGGATGGAATACCGCGAACTATGGGCCTCTGCTAGAATCAACTCTTGAAGGCCATCAACATTGGGCACACAAATCCGGCCCTGCATCCTCATTACTCCATCATCTCCAATGGTCACATCTCTGGCATCCCCACGCTGGACCCTGTCCTGAAGGACAAGCAAATGGGGGTCATCATACTGCCGCTCCCTGATACAGTCAAATAGGGAAGACCGGGAGACCACACAGGCTAGAACCCGACTGGGCTCCGAAAGATCCAATCTCACGAACTGGCTGGCTAAGGCCTGAACATCCATCGCCATAGGC
>NW_017670512.1:203440-281041 GCF_001879085.1 Nicotiana attenuata | reverse complement strand
CCCACTCCAAAATCGCCTTCTCCCGAGCTCTCAATCGATTTTCAAACTTATGAAATTAAACCCTCGAAATTGATATTTCTGAACAGTCATTTCCGCTTCTGCGGACAAGGGACCGCTTCTGCGGTCCCGCTTAAGCGGAAAGCCAACCGCTTCTGCGGTTTTCATTAAAAGGGACAGGACCGCATCTGCGATAGCTGGGCCGCTTCTGCGGCTTCGCTTCTGCGGAAGTGGCACCGCTTCTGCGGCTCCTGAGGAAGGGGGCACAAGCCGCTTCTGCGACGTCCAAGGCCGCTTCTGCGGCTCCGCTTCTGCGGTTCCCAAACCGCAGAAGCGAAAATACCAGAAAGAAAATACCAGCTGCAACAATTACTTAGAAATTTCTCCGTTAACCACCCGGAATCATCCCGAGGCCCCCGGGACCTCAACCAAAAGCACCAATACCACCTAATGCCTTATTCAAACTTGTACCAATCCTTAAAACACCTAAAACAAAACCGGAAACCCGATTAAATCAAAGATTCAAGCCTAAGAACTACAAGTTTCTTCCAAATACGCTTTCGATAAAAAACCTAATCAAAACACGTCCGAATGACCTGAAATTTTGCACACACATCCCAAATGACATGACGGAGCTACTGCAACTCTCAAAATTCCAATCCGACCCTCGGATCAAAAACTCACTATCGAACCGGAAACTTCAAAAATTCAAACTTCGGCATTTCAAGCCTAAATGAGCTACGAGCTCCCAAAATACATTCCGAACACGCTCCCAACCCCGAAATCACCTAATGGAGCTAACGGAACCATCAGATTTCCATTCCGAGGTTGTCTTCATACTGTTCCGACTACGGACCACTTTTCAACACTTAAGCTCTCATTTAGGGACTAAGTGTCCCAAAACTTTCCAAAACTCAACACCGAACGTCCCGGCAAACCAAAATAGCAGAAATGAACTTAGGGGAAGCAGTTAATGGGGGATCGGGGCGTAAATTTCAAAAAACGACCGGCCGGATCGTTACACAACTATCCATGGCCTGAGAAGCCATGGAATCCGGTGACCGGCGGTTGAAAAGAGGGTAGGAGGAGGCTAGGGTTTCGGAGAGTTTTTGAGAGGATTTGAGAGGATTTGAGAGGGTTTGGGATTCAAAGGCGGCGGTCCAGGTGAGAATGAGGGATTAGGGTAGGTCTTTGGGATTAAAAATGGTAAGGGGGATTTGTGGTTGTTGATCAAAATGATCAACGGCCTGGATCAATTAATGGGAACCAGGCGGGTTTTAAAAATTGGGTCGGGGCCGGGTTAAAATTGGAATTGGGTTGATTTAATTGGGGTAGAACTGGGTCGATTTAAGGGCTACAATTGAAATGAAATGGGGCTGTAATTGAAATGAACTGAGGCTAAATGTTAAATAGCCAGTTTTACCCTTTTATTTATAAAAAAATAGTAAAGATGATTTTATAAGTAAATTAAAAATACTGAAACAATTAATAGTGTATAAATATTAAATTAAAAATACTGAACCCAATTTTTCAATTATAAAATGCTATTAATCTTAAAGTAGGCTACAATTTGCAATTATGCAATATAGTCTTTTAAATACCAAATAAATTTGTAAAAAATATACAAAAATCATCTTAGCTATATTTTGGTGTAAATATGAGAATAAAATAGGTCATTCACCAAAATGATAATCTTTGGGAATAATTATTGGATTTTATACTGCTAAAATAGACAATAAATTGATTTTGAAAATCTTTAAAAAATTATGTAAAATACCCAAACACTTGGACATGCTTATATATGCATGTACATGCTATTTTGAAAGTATTTTGTATACGAAAATACATAGGGAAAAATTGGGTATCAACAGCTGCCCCTCTTTACCCGGGAAGGATGAAAGAGTTGTCGGGTAAAGATATGATGGTCAATTTGACCGAAGGAAACGACTTGAAGAATTTTGACCGAGCTCTAGTTCCTGAGCTGCCTACATATCCCTGGTCTTACAGGAATCAGGTCATATGTAGTTCGGGATCCGTCGACGGAACATGCCGATGGAGACTTTTCCAAGAACGGGCGCGATGGATGGTCAAAATCTAGTAGGCTGCGGGAACCGGAGCGGGATCGCTCCTGCTGAGACGGCTGTTGCTAGCCGGTTTACCTGCAAATGAGCAATACGAACATATATTGTGCATAAATTTAAACATGATGCAAGTTCCCGTTGGACCTGTTGTCTTTGGACGGTTACGATAACGTCCTCAGACCATGACGTCCTGGGCCATGATGCGTATGATAAAGGATTCGCAAGCTATGAAATGATGTTCTCGGGCTATGAGAATGATGCCTCCGAACCATGATTCCTTTGAATAATGATATGCAAGAGATAAAGGAGTCCTCAGGCCATGGCATGGCATTCTCGGGCTATGAAGATGGTGCCTCCGAACAATGACACCCTTGGACAATTTGGCGATCTTTCAGCCTATGAAAATGCAAAAGGTGGCGATCTTTCAGCCCATGAGAGCGTAAATAAGGTGGCGATCTTTCAGCCATGCAAGGTTTAAATGAAAATGGCGATTTTTCAGCCGATGCAGGATTTAAATGAAGTGGCGATATTTCAGCCGTACAGAATGTAAGTAAAACGGTGATCTTTCAGTCGATGCAAGATTTAAATGAAGTGGCGATATTTCAGCCAATGCAAGACATAAATTAAAAATGGCGATATTTCAGCCGATGCAGGATTTAAATGAAATGGCGATCTTTCAGCCGATGCAAGATTTAAATGAAGTGGCGATATTTCAGCCAATGCAAGACATAAATAAAAAATGGCGATATTTCAGCCGATGCAGAATCTAAATAAAGGTGGCGTTATTTCAGCCATGCAGATGGAGGTAGAGCTTAACATCGGAAGGCAGAATGGTAGCCTTATGCAATGCAGAAAATGCAGATGGAGACAGTGCTTAGTCTCGGAAGGCAGAAAGGTAGCCTTATGCAACACAGGAAAATGCAGATAGAGGTAGAGCTTAACCTCGGGAGACAGAATAGCAGCCTTATGCAATGCAGAAAAATGCAGATGGAGGTAGAGCTTAACCTCGAAAGGCAGAATAGTAGCCTTGTGCAATGCAGAAAATGTAGATGGAGGTAGAGCTTAACCTCGGAAGGCAGAATAGTAGCCTTATGCAATGCAGAAAATGCAGATGGAGGTAGAGCTTAACCTCGGAAGGCAGAATAGTAGCATTATGCAAAAAAAAATGTAGATGGAGACAGAGCTTAGTCTCGGAAGGCAGAATAGCAGCCTTATGCAATGCAGAAAAATGCAGATGGAGGTAGAGCTTAACCTCGGAAGGCAAAATAGTAGCCTTATGCGGTGCAGAAAAATGCGAACAGTAGTAAAATTTCTTAGCCGATAGCTGATTCCGATATTGTGGCTGCTGGGGATGTTGTATGCGGATAGCAAAGGTGAATAGGTGATGGTTCTGAGGGTCGTATTCCCGAAAAGTATGAGTGTATAAATGGATTCGGTGATTTGCAACTTGGGTGCATGTATCCAAAGAAAAATCGTGAGTTTGTAGAGGGGAAAGGTTAGTTCGTATGCCCCGTGGACTTCGCTTGTCCTGCTTGGCTCTGTTTTCAGTGATGTTGTGTATCATTGGGGTAGCGTCGCTAAACAAAGCAATTTGATAATAGATATGCATGATTTAGTAAAGTATAACATAAATGTATAATTGAAAATAATTTTTCTTTAGATGAACCGACGACTGCGACGCGGTTCAAGACATTGCAACTCCGGAATTTTGAGGGTCCTCCTCAAAATTCTGCCCCAGTTTACTGGGTTGCTGCTTCTGACGGCTGCTTGCGATGATCGGCTTAAGTTATTTCGGAATTTTGAGGGTCCTCCTCAAAATTCTGCCCCAGTTTCCAATTGCGGGGGAAATGAAAAATTTATTGAATTGTGACCGAACCCATAAGGCTGCCTACGTATCCCCTCTTAAATGGGAATCAGGTCAGACGTAGTTCAAATATAAGGAAATCATAAATGTTACACATAGTATCGCTTTACTGCATCTGAATTGATCGGCTTCGGTCAATCTTCTCCGTCCATTTCTGCAAGTATGAGGGCTCCTCCTGTTAGAACCCGGTGAACCATGTACGGACCCTGCCAGTTGGGAGAGAATTTCCCTTTGGCTTCATCTTGATGTGGAAAGATTTTCTTCAATACCAGCTGTCCTGGTGTGAATTGTCTTGGCTTGACTCTTTTGTTGAAGGCTCGGGACATTCTGTTCTGATAAAGTTGACCATGACAGACTGCGTTCATTCTTTTTCCATCTATGAGGGCTAACTGCTCGTAGCGACTCTTTACCCATTCTGCGTCGTCGAGTTCTGCTTCTTGTATGATTCTCAACGAGGGAATTTCTACCTCGGTGGGAATGACTGCCTCTGTACCATAAACTAGTATATAGGGAGTTGCCTCGGTCGATGTGCGAACTGTGGTGCGGTACCCCAATAAAGCAAATGATAGCTTCTCGTGCCACTGTTTATGCTTTTCTATCATTTTCCTTAGTATCTTCTTGATATTCTTATTGGCGGCTTCTACGACTCCATTCATCTGAGGTCTGTAAGCTGTAGAATTCTTGTGTTTGATCCTGAAAGTTTCACACATGGCCTTCATCAAGTCACTGTTGAGATTGGAACCATTATCAGTGATGATTGACTCCGAAATTCCGAACCGACAAACAATGCGGTCGCGGACAAAGTCTGCCACGACTTTCTTAGTCACTGCCTTGTAAGAGGCTGCTTCAACCCATTTGGTGAAATAATCAATTGCCACTAGAATGAACCTTTGCCCGTTGTCACACCTCCTTTTCTCATTACACCCCCGGAAGGGGTATAATAAGGGAGTTTTTTCCAATTTAAAGTGACAATCGAAACGGGATTGTTTATTTTAAGAGAATTCAGAGTCGCCACTTGGGAGATTTATGGTGTCCCAAGTCACCGATTTAAAAATCCCGAATCGAGGAAAAGAATGACTCTGTTTAACAGTCCACGAACCAGAAATCCGAGTAAGGAATTCTGTTAACCTGGGAGAAGGTGTTAGGCATTCCCGAGTTCCGTGGTTCTAGCATGGTCGCTCAACTGTCATATTCGGCTTAATTATCTGATTTTAGTACATTTTGAACCTATGTGCAAATTTTAACTTTTAAACCGCTTTTATTCAATTTTTAAAGAATATTGAACGTCGTTTAAAACATGTCTTTGGATCGCGTCACATGAAATGCAACCGCAATCCGGAACACATCTTATTCAATATTTTGGGATTTGGATTTGGGTCACATGAAATGCACACCTGAGTTTAAGAAGGTAAAATTATTAAATAACGCGCCTAAAAGCAACTAACGCGTTGTTAACTTTGCGAGGCCATGAAAATTAGCTAAATGGCACGCCTCGAGTTCTAAATATTTTAAAGAAATAATTAAAGAGGGCCACGCAATTGTCATTTTTGTTTGGCATGGCGCACCTCAAAATATTCTACTTAAAGGTTTCTATACTAATCCATGAGGGCCATACACTATGAATTGTCTAATTATGGCTCACCTCAAATTCCTTTTTTCAAGGCCCTAATTAATTAAACACTAAGGTATTTGAAATCTACTTTAGGTGAATGATTCGAACAAAGTCCCTTCCGATTAACAAAGCTTCATTAAAACCATTTTCATTAGCAGGAAGGCCTGAATCGAACAAGCCCAAATCTCTGAGCCACGAGCCTGTACAAATGTAATGGGGCTCCTTTTGACTTAAAAGGTTCTGAAAATATTCAGGCCCAAAGGGCCCAAACATTTTCACAAATGCCGGCTGCAAACAAAGAAGTCAGGATCGAATCCCTAAAGCCGAACAGACTATCGATTTGCTCATGAATTGCTCCAATCATTAAATAGACATCTCTGATTTCAAAGTATTAGCAGTACCCTTATTTCAACATTGAACACAAACTATTCACATGTAGATGTCACGTTGCTTTGATATTTGAAACTATAATAAAGGAAAATGTTGTTAACTCTCAGAATCAATGAATTGATACTCAAAACCAAATTATCTACGACTAACTCCTCGAAGGCAGTAATTGGTGCTAAAACAATGATCCAAGCTACATGTCATGCTTGACATATTCATATGTTCAAATTTAAATCTTCAGAAAACATTTAACTATACAATCATGCTTCATTTTTTAACATGGATTCTATACTAACATGCTCTCTTCAACGATATGAGTAAGTAAACTAGTTGTCCATCCTTGTGAACATATACAAGTTCATATAATGCCAAACATTTAAAAGGTCTTTCCTATACATCTAACACCCCACAGTGAACAACCAAACTGATTAACATTACAGCAATCTATACCCAGAATAACAGAAGAATGAAGCATAACCAGACTAAGCTAGGTAATTTTTGAAAGTGCAGAAAACAGAAAATGCAGAAAACATTGACTAAACAATTGTATTAGCAAAGTCTTCATTCAAATGAACCATCCTTCACATTTATCCATTCTCATACATTGGGAGATGAAATGAATACCTGAAATTGAAGGAAATAGTAAACAAAGAGAGATCAGAGGTTGAGTTTCAGCAGAGGTTGAAAACAGCAACACACAACCCCAAATCAGTGACGAAACCACAGAAAGTCCCAAATCCAATGGAACAATAAATTCCAGTCCAAAACCAACAAAATGCAAATCAAATAGCTAACCCAGCAAATTTTCAGGAATCAAAACCACTAAAATCAGTCCCAAATCAATGGAACAGTGAACTTCGACAAAGCTCAGAGCAAAAAACCTTTTCAAACTCAAGATCAAACCATCTCAAATTCCCAAAATGAACCAGAATTGTTTTGGAGTAAAAACCTAAAAAACTAGAATCAGAATTCAATAGAACAGTGATTTCTTCTTTTGTTTTTCCCAGCCGTCTCTCATTTTTTTGTGTTTTTAGCTCTTAATTCTTGCCTTCTAAGGCAAGAAATAATGCCTTTATAGGCAAGAAAAAAAAGTTTGAATTTTTATATTTTTGATCTGCGATTTGGCGGAGTTGAATGATCTTTTGGGGAAAACGAGTGTGTGATGTGAAAGAGTGGATGATGAGGATTGGCTGGTAGAAATTTGGGGGTGTTTGGAGGAGCTCCGCCGCCGTGAGACGATTTCCGGCCGGCGGAGCTATGGTGGAGGCGGGTGTTGATTTTAGAGAAGAAGGGGATTAGGTTTAGGTCTAATGTTTTAATCGGATTAAATGAAAAACCAATGAGTTTGGTCATTTAATGTTGGAGGAAGAGTGAAACGACGTAGTTTAGGGCCAGGACTACGTCGTTTTAGCAAAAGGCTGACTGGACCGGGTGGGGCGATTGGGCTGGGTATTTGGACAGGTAACAGGCAAAAGGGGTTTGGGCTTGGGGAAACTAATTTGAAATGGCCCAAACAATTGGCCTCTATTAATACAACCATTTTCTTATCATTTTCTTTTTCTTTCGTTTTTTTTTATTTTCAAATAAAAATAAAACCTAAATTAACTCTTAAAACTAGATTATCCTACCAAATTAATTAATTCCAAACAATAATTAACAATAAACTAATTAAATACCAAATTAAAGAAAATTACCAAAAATTCCAAACCAAAATTATAAGTGCAACAATGAACTATTTTTTTTGTTGTGATTTTTCATTTCTTATAAAACAACTAATTTGTTAATTAATCCTAAAACGCAAAGTTAAATCCTAAATGCAAAATGCAATATTTTATTTTTTTTTGTATTTTTCATGAATTATATGAATTAAAAGTGCACACAAACTGCAAACAGACACGCAAACAATTAACAGAAAATATCACAAAAATCCACCAAATTGCAAACACTGAAAGAAGTTATTTTGTTTTGAATTTCTGGGAGTAATTCATATAGGGAAAAAATCACGTGCTCACAGCTTCCCCTCTTTGCTCGGAAACACGAAGAGTTTTCGTGCAAAGATAAGTGAGCGGATACGAGCGATTTTTGCCCGTTTGAATACTCCATGTAAAGCATTTTTGAAAGATTTGACCGCACCCTGCTTCTGAGGTTACCTACATATCCTTGGCTAAAAAGGAATCAGGTCAGTGTAGTTCGGGAAGGTCTGGTAGCTGGGACTACCATGAAGCTGTGGTTTCACTGTTGCTCCTGCTGCTGCTGCTACTTACCGAACCCCCTTATTACACCATGTCAAATGAAAAGAAGCTAGACTACGCTATGATCTATGAGTTACAGAAGTCCTATCTATGTCTTCAAACTTGATCTTGCATTTCTTATTGCCTTGTTGTCTTGTATTCTCCCGGTGGAATCCATTTGTTGTCGCCTTGAATTGTGATCTGAAATGTTTTCCCTTTCTCCGGGTGGATGCCTGATTGCTGAACTTGAAATGTATTCCCTTGTTCTCCAGGTGGGCGCCTGACTGCTGACTTGAATGTATTCCCCTGTTCTCTAGGTGGGCTCCTGATTGCTGACACTTGAAATGTATTCCCTTGTTCTCCAGGTGGGCGCCTGACTGCTAACTTGAATGTATTCCCTTGTTCTCCAGGTGGGCGCCTGATTGCTGAACTTGAAATGTATTCCCTTGTTCTCCAGGTGGGCGCCTGATTTCAACAAAATAGACAAACAAAGAAAATTTTCTGCCCCAGTTTGGTGGCTGGGCGCATCATGTTACCAAATATTACTAAAAATTTGAAAGTTAAAACTTGAATTGTGCTTTCCTTATTCTCCAGGTGGGTTCCTGATTGCTGAATTTGAAATGTATTCCCTTGTTCTCCAGGTGGGTGCCTAATTGCTGAAACGTGGAATGTATTCCCTTGTTCTCCAGGTGGGCACCTTATGCTTAAACTTGAAATGAATTCCCTTGTTCTCCAGGTGGGCGCCTGATGCTAAAACTTGAAATGGGATTCCTTTGTTCTCCAGGTGGGCGCCTGATGCTTGGACTAGAAATGGATTCCCTTGTTCTCCAGGTGGGCACCTGATGCTTGAACTTGAAATGAATTCCCTTGTTCTCCAAGTGGGCACCTAATTCTTAAACTTGAAATGAATTCCAATTCCCTTATTCTCCAGGTGGGCGCCTGATGCTTGAACTTGAAATGAATTCCCTTGTTCTCCAGGTGGGCGCCTGATGCTTNACCGCTTCTGCGGTTTTCATTAAAAGGGGCAGGACCGCATTTGCGGTAGCTGGGCCGCTTCTGCGGAAGTGGAACCGCTTCTCGGCTCCTGAGGAAGGGGGCACAAGCCGCTTCTGCGACGTCCAAGGCCGCTTCTACGGCTCCGCTTCTGCGGTTCCCAAGCCGCAGAAGTGAAAATATCAGAAAGAAAAATACCAGCTGCAGCAATTACTTAGAAATTTCTCCGTTAACCACCCGGAATCATCCCGAGGCCCCCGAGACCTCAACCAAAAGCACCAATACCACCTAATACCTTATTCAAACCTGTACCAATCCTTTAAACACCTAAAACAACACCGGAAACTCGATTAAATCAAAGATTCAAGCCTAAGAACTACAAGTTTCTTCCAAATACGCTTTCGATCAAAAACCTAACCAAAACACGTCCGAATGACCTGAAATTTTGCACACACATCCCAAATGACATGACGGAGCTACTGCAACCTTCCGAAATTCCAATCCGACCCTCGGATCAAAAACTCACTATCGAACCGGAAACTTCAAAAATTTAAACTTCGGCATTTCAAGCCTAAATGAGCTACGAGCTCCCAAAATACATTCCGAACATGCTTCCAACCCCGAAATCACCTAACGGAGCTAACGGAACCATCACATTTCCATTTCGAGGTCGTCTTCATACTGTTCCGACTACGGACCACTTTTCAACACTTAAGCTCTCATTTAGGGACTAAGTGTCCCAAAACTTTTCAAAACTCAACACCGAACGTCCCGGCAAACCAAAATAGCAGAAATGAACTTAGGGGAAGCAGTTTATGGGGATCGGGGCGTAATTTCCAAAAACGACCGGCCGGATCGTTACAAATCCGAGTCAAAACGAGAAAGAAAAATCCGACTATGGTTTGGTTTGGTTTGGCTTGATTTGGTTTGGTGTTGGGGAAAAAACCCGACCATTATTGGTTTGATTTGGTTTTAACTAAAAAAAGTTGTCAAACCAAAATCAAACCAACCCGACATTATAAGTATATAAATTTTAAATATATTTAATAAATAAAAATATTTATTGTAGTGTAGTTTATAAATATTTATCTTTTAACGTATTATTTCAAGCTTGGACTTATAATTTTTGGATGCTCCAATAAGTTTTATAGTCCATAAATATTGGTAACTCAAATAAATCCTAAATCAAAGTCAAATCAATACTAATGCTGATTAAAGACATTCAATTCAATTATACTATGAATGAAAATAGTGTTGGATATCTATTTTTTAGTTTTTCCATGGTTTAGAATAAAATGCATCTTATTTTTATTTTAGTATTTAGTCATGTAAATAATAGTACTTACTAGTCGTACTTATTTTAGCAACTTAGAAATTTTAAGTTGTATTTGTTTTCGTTATGAGATATTAGTAATATTTATTTTATGTGATTTTTATTATCTTATTGTTGAATATCTTAGTATAATGCCATGACTCATCTCATATTTATGCATTTTATTGAAAAATACCTTATATAGTTTTGTCTTACTAGGATTAAAAAAATATTTGGATATGAAAATAAAACCCGAAAACCCGAAATATCCGAGAAAAACCGAGATAAAAAAACCCGACTTTTATTGGTTTAGTTTGGTCTTTAGATTTAATAACCCGACACAATTGGTTTTGGTTTGGTAATTGAAAAATTCGAATCAAACCGACCTATGTACACCCCTAACCAAGGAAATACAAACTCATTTCTCTACTTTCTAGCTATTGCAAAGTCCTTACTTTACTTTTGTTCTTTGTTCTTGATTGGCTTCGAACCAAGTACCCAATCGAGGGCAGAAACTATTGCCCAATCCATGTTCAAGATGGGCAATAGTGTTGCAAGTGGTTTGATTATTCATTGTGTCTTTAATTCATTTACATAATATTCTTAATTATTTATGTTGAATCTATCCGCATATTCTTAAAACTACGTACAAATTTAATTGTTATCTGTTTTAAGAGTAAACAGTTTGGCGCCCACCGTGGGCCTAAGGATAATAGTGGTGGTTAGATACAAATCTGGTGCCTAGCAATGAGGTTCCCCCTGCTGATCCCAACGGAGTCCCAGTTATCGATCTAATCAACGCAAATTCACATGTTGCCATCAGCGTCAACATTCCAGCTGACCCCGAAAGCAGCGTTCGCGAAAGTCTCCAATCAACAATTTGAGAAACACCCGAGGGCGAAGGTGATGTGGTAAGCGTGTAGCTAATCTTCGAATGTTACAGGCTGAACCCGGGGTCAACCTCGAGATAATAAAAATGCTTGAAGCATTGACAAAGCGGGTGGAATCGGGTGTGAAGAAAATTGATACTAATGATAAGAAGGTAGAGACAGATAATTTTAGGGTCGATCAAATCCCGGGAGCACCCCTGATATCGAAAGGACCAGATTCCAAGAAATTTGTCCAAAAGCCTATCGGACATTTTCAAGGTTAAACAAAGAAACAACAAGATGCATAGGGAGTTCGTGTCAAGGTTTCAAATAGAACGGATGGACCTGCCATTATTAACTCATGGTTAATGATTAAATGGTTCAATTCTGTTATTAAATCAACATGTGTTAGGCTTACCTAATCTTAGGGACTATGTGCCATCACGACATCCTAACGCGGGGATTTTGGGTCATGACAGTGTGGATCGATTGCACACCGCAATAGTATTATTATTATATATGTGGATCAGATTGCTCGCTGCAACAGGGAGGTTGTATTCTGGTTATTCTTGGTTGTTGGTTTCCGCTACTGTATTGTGTTTTAAGACTGAAAAGTGATAATTTGGGGCCCTCTGTCATTTATTTCTTATTCTGGTAATCATGTAGTTTGTTGTTTCTCTATTTTGTTATTATTTTTTTTTTGTTATACTCGTAGAGGTTTATAGTAAGCGCCTTGTCATAGTCTCGTTACTACGTCGTCGAGGTTAGGCTCGGCACTTACGGAGTACATAAGTTCGATTATACTTATACTACACTGCTTCACTTCTTGTGCAGATCGCGGTATTGGTCTCAGCGGCGTACAACAATGATTGCTTGGACCCTTCTTCCTATGAGACTTGAGGTAGTGTTACACGGCGTTCGCAGGCCTTGAAGTCCCCTTCCTACCTTTATTATTGTTTACTTTGTATCATACAGTTTGTATTTCGTTTTAGACTCTGTTTGTAGTATTCTAGGATCCCATGTACTTGTGACACCAGTTTCTGGGATTAGTCTAGACAGCGATTTTTATGAATTCATTATTCACTTTGAAGTATTTCAGTCTAAATTCTTATTATTGTGTTTTTAAAATTATTAAATTTCTTAATTGTGTAGCTAATGTTGGCTTGATTAGCAAGCGGATGTTAGGCGTCATCATGGCCTTATGGTTGGGATTTTGGGTTGTGGCATTAGTGTAGACTGTCTACATCATACATTTTGGGTGACATCCTTCTCCGACCCTACATTAATACATCATACTTTAGGCACCGGACTCCCCTTTCTGTTTGAAATATATATATATAGCATTTCTCATTGATAAGGAAATATATTTATCTATTTTCTCAGGTTTCAGTGCTTTTTGTCTTATTTCACAAAGTAAATCGATTATTACGTCAGAAAAAATAATTAAATAAACAATTACAGCTTCATAAGAACGAATCAGAATAGGCACCGATCTCTCAAAATTCTAGCAAACCGTTTCAAGATAACCATTATTATTGGGTTTGTATAAGGATATTGTCACGACCCAATTTCACTCCAGGTCATGATGGCGCCCAACACCGTTGTCAGGCAAGCCAACGCGAAAATATTAATAAGTTCTAGCTTTACTTTCAAAAATAGTTAACACAAACTCTAATTTGAATTTAAAACAAGTGATAATTAGCATCGAACCGTAATAGTTATACAATCCCAAAAGAATAGTCTACTAATGTGTGTGCCAAGACCTGGTGTCACAAGTATATGGGAATCTAGTAGAATACACAAAAGAATAATCTATCCTACTGTCTGAACTAGAACAGACAACCAAAAAGTACAGAAACACTCTATCACTCTATTGGGCGGCATAGGAAAGGAGCAGCTCACCGTGGAATCTCGGACTACGATCAAGTGTGTGCACCAGACTGGTAACCAGATGTACCTGCCTCAGATCCTGTACAATTAAGTACAGAAGTGTAGTATGAGTACATAAACAATATGTACCCAGTCAGTATCCCGTCTAATCTCGAAGAAGTAGAGACAAGAGGTCGACTTGACACTTACTAGGGTCAATAAATATAAGAAAGTGTTATACTACGCATAGATGTCACAATTATATAGCAATTTATAACATGAAGTGATAAGTCATTTCCTAGATAATATCATAGTTAGCCATTTACATTTCAGGGCATTTAGCAAGACAAGTCATAAATATGAATTCACATAGATAACATGCGCAGATTATGCCGAGGTCGTACAGCCCGGTCCAACATAAAAAGAAATGTGCACTGCCAGAGGGTCGAATGGCGTGAACCATAGATGCATCTATTTCTACCGAGGCAATCGGCCCAATCCACAAATATCAATCATCATCAAGAGGGCACATAAGACGCAATCATAGTCGAATAAATTCATACGAGTTATCAAGTGAGTACATGCGTTCTTATACATTGTTTCCAACTTCTAACAAGTCCTAAGTGATCTCATTAACTTGAAAGGATATAGACATTTACAAACATAGCATGATACGGTTCCTAAACTAGCCGGACAATTAACATAATAGTAGATGCGCACGGACTCTCGTCAACTCATGCGACGTAGCCCCCACAATTAGCAACACATGATTAATTAACTCACCTATGGGGACAATTCCCTCTTACAAGGTTAGAAAGGAGACTTACCTCGCTCCAAAGCGTACTCCCAATATCAAGAACGTGCTCAAACCCTCAATTTGGAGCCGAACGATCCCATAACTAATTAAACAAGGTAGGAACTAGTCAATACAAGCTCAAGAGTTCGCATTTCAACTACTAAAGTAATTTTCAACCCCTAAACACAAGTTTCCTAAAATCCGACCCCGGGCCCACGTGCCCGGATTCCGAAATTTTCTGAAGGAAGTTGTTCTCTATAATCTAAGGATCACTAATATATGATTTCTAACTTATTCCATAGTAAATTTCGTGGTTAAATCTAGTTTTTATCAAAACTCTAGGTTTTGCTCTAATCCCATAATTTTCCTTAATCCTTGTGTGTTAATCTACCCAAGACTTAAGTATTAACTAGAAATAAGTAGCATAAGCTTACCTCAAGATGCTAGGTGGAATCTCTCTCTTTGGAAGCTCCCAAATAGCCCAAATAATGGTGGAAATGTGTCAAAATGACACATTCCCGTATTAAATGAAGGCACTGCCTTCAGCGATTTTCGCATATGCGGTTAGGGGACCGCATCTGCGGTCTCGTTTCTGTGAGAGGAGGGCCGCATCTGCGGAATTGGCCAGGCGGGCTGGGACCGCTCCTACGAAGCCGCTTCTGCGGCGAAGGAGCCGCATCTGCGGTTCCTGGGCTCCTCGCCCTTGGCCGCTTCTGCGATGGAAGGACCGCACCTGCGGCTGACCAACCGCAGGTGCGGTTATGACAGAAACCTAGAGCTTTAGATCCTTCCAAAATTTCCTAACTCAACTCGAGCCTCGTCCGCTTGTCGCTCGGGGCTCCCGGGCCCCGCCCGAACATACCGACAAGTTTGAAATCATAAAACGGACTCGCTCGAACCCTCGGAATGCCCGAAACAATGCTAAATCTAAGAATCACCCCCTAAAACCAATTGAATCAAACTTATGAACTTCAAGTTCTTCAATCTACGTGAACCTAGTGCTCTGATACCATGTTGGCATGACCCAATTTCACTCCAGGTCGTGATGGCGCCCAACACCGTTGTCAGGCGAGCCAACGCGGAAATATTAATAAGTTCTAGCGTTACTTTCCAAAACAGTTAACACAAACTCTAATTTGAATTTAAAACAAGTGATAATTAGCATCAAACCGTAATAGTTATATAATCCCAAAAGAATAGTCTACTAATGTGTATGCCAAGACCTGGTATCACAAGTATATGGGAATCTAGTAGAATACACAAAAGAATAATCTATCCTACTGTCTGAACTAGAATAGACAGCCAAAAAGTACAGAAAGACTCCATCACGCTGCTGGGCGCCATAGGAAAGGAGCTGCTCACCGTGGAATCTCGGACTACGATCAAGTGTGCGCACCAGACTGGTAACCAGATGTACCTGCCTTAGATCCTGTACAATTAAGTACAGAAGCGTAGTATGAGTACATAAACAATATGTACCCAGTAAGTATCCCGTCTAATCTCGAAAAAGTAGAGAGGAGAGATCGACTTGACACTTACTAGGGTCAATTAATATAAGAAAGTGTTATACTACGCATAGTTGTCACAATTATATAGCAATTTATAGCATGAAGTGATAAGTCATTCCCTAGATAATATCATAGTTAGCCATCTACATTTCAGGGCAATTAGCAATACAAGTCATGAATATGAATTCACATAGATAATATGCGCACATTATGCCGAGGTCGTACGGTCCGGTCCAACATAAAAAGAACTTTGCACTGCCAGAGGGTCGAATGGCGCGAACCATAGATGTATCTATTTCTACCGCGGTGATCGACCCGATCCACAAATATCAATCATCATCAAGAGGGCACATAAGACGCAATCATAGTCAAATAAATTCAAACGAGTTATCAAGTGAGTACATGCGTTCTTATACATTGTTTCCAGCTTCTAACAAGTCCTAAGTGATCTCATTAAAATGAAAGGATATAGACATTTACAAACATAGCATGATACGGGTCCTAAACCACCCGGACAATTAACATAATAGTAGCTACGCACGGACTCTCGTCAACTCATGTGTACGTAGCCCCACAATTAGCAACACATGATTAATTAACTCACCTATGGGGACAATTCCCTCTTACAAGGTTAGAAAGGAGACTCGCCTCGCTCCAAAGCGTACTCCCAATATCAAGAACGTGCTCAAACCCTCAATTTGGAGCCGAACGATCCCAAAACTAATTAAACGAGGTAGGAACTAGTCAATACAAGCTCAAGAGTTCGCATTTTAACTACTAAAGTAATTTCCCAACCCTAAACACAAGTTTCCTAAAATTCGACCCCGGGCCCACGTGCCCGGATTCTAAAATTTTCCGAAGGAAGTTGTTATCTATAATCTAAGGATCACTAATATATGATTTCTACCTTACTCCATAGTAAATTTCGTGGTTAAATCTAGTTTTTATCAAAACCCTAGGTTTTGCTCTAATCCCATAATTTCCTTAATCCTTGTGTGTTAATCTACCCAAGACTCAAGTATTAACTAGAAATAAGTAGCATAAACTTACCTCAAGATGCTAGGTGGAATCTCTCTCTTTGGAAGCTCCCAAATCGCCCAAACAATGGTGGAAATGTGTCAAAAATGACACATTCCCGTATTAAATGAAGGCACTGCCTTCAGCGATTTCTGCATCTGCGGTCTCGCTTCTGCGAGAGGAGGGCCGCATTTGCTGGATTGGCCAGGCGGGTTGAGACCACTTCTGCGGTGTTTGGGCCGCTCCTGCGAAGCCGCTTCTGCGGCGAAGGAGCCGCATCTGCAATTCCTGGGCTCCTCGCCCTTGGCCGCTTCTGCGATGGAAGGACCGCACCTGCGGCTGACCAACCGCAGGTGCGGTTATGACATCAACCTGGAGCTTCAGCTCCTTCCAAAATTTCCTAACTCGACTCGAGCCTTGTCCGCTTGTCACTCGGGGCTCCCAGGCCCCGCCCGAACATACCGACAAGTTTCAAACCATAAAACGGACTCGCTCGAACCCTTGGAATGCCCGAAACAACGCTAAATCTAAGAATCACCCCCTAAAATCAATTGAATCAAACTTATGAACTTCAAGTTCTTCAATTTACTTCTAACGCGCCGAAACGTACTTATACTACTCGTATTGACACCAAATTTTGCGGGCAAGTCCTAAATATTATTTTGGACTTGTACCGGGCTCCGGAACCAACATACGAGCCCGATACCAACATGATCGAGCATTATTCAATTTCATTAAATCCTTAGAATTTCAGTTTAATAATTTCTAACAAAAATTCATTACTCGGGCTAGGGACCTCGGAATTCGATCTCGGGCATACGCCCAGGTTCCATATTTTCCTATGGACCCTCCGGGACCGTCAAAACACGAGTCCGGGTCCGTTTACTAAAAATGTTGACCAAAGTCAAACTTAGCCTTTTAAGAAAATCTTAGGGAATCAAGTGTGCATATTTCAACCCAAACTCTTCCAAATCCCGAACCAGCCATCCCCGCATGTCGTAAATTATTTAAAGCAGGCGCGGTAAGTCTTATTTAGGGAAACGGGGTTCTAAAAAGCGAAACGACCAGTCGGGTCGTTACAGATATATCTCCGTATAAAGCATTATGATATTAGGCATTATTATTGCGTTTATGTATTAGATGATAGAAGAAGCTAATCAACAAAGTGTTTTGTTATTGTGATTTTGCCGGAGAGAAGAATGAGAATTCAGGAAAAGTCATTAGAGGAGTAAGAATGTGATGTGTGAAGAGGATATAAGGTAAAGGCACAGTAGCTTTGTTTCCTTTTTGTTTGTTATTACTTTTTGCCGCAGAGAAAAGACATGTTGAATAAGGATAGAGAAATAAAAAGAAAAAGGTTAGTAGATGGAAAGTAGCTAGTGTATTTTGCAGTGTATTTCTCCCCTCATTTTGCAAAGTTTCGATAGTAGTGTTTGAATGTACGTTTATGAGGTCTGAATGCAATGGCATTATCGTAAATTTCATGTTGTTTCTTTATAAATAACTTGGATGTGAATTGATTTTTCTTTCACTGAGAGAGAATGGTTTAACCTGCAAGTTGCAGTATATATATTTGTAAATTGAAAAGTAATATTCTACTTTGTGAATGACTATGCTTGATTATTTTTCTAGAAAATCATGTGAAATGAAATATCACTGTAGAAGTCATCTATTATGAGAACCTTTGCTTATTGACTCTATTATTTTAGTACCTAAATCTCTATTACACTATTCTTTACTGTCACGAGACTCACGGCCCAATTCCCACTGTAGATCGCGATGGCGTCCAGCGTCGCCGTTTGGCAAGCCAACAGTGAACTATCAATTCAATTATTAATTTTATGATTTTTGAAATCATAAGTTTTATTAATGTAAAGAATTCAATGCATTTAAAATCATGAGTACTTAAAATATTAGTAGAATATAAAATAAAAGATGACAATCTCAAGCTGAACCATAAGCAACCACTAGAGTATCCCAAAACTCAGTGTTACAAGTGCATGAGCATTTAATAAAGAGTACAATAATAATACACATCTGTCTGGAATATAAAATAGACAGGATAAAGTAAATAAATAAGATGGAGACTTCGAGGGCTGCGGTGACTAGTATAGAATACAACTCACCATAAAGTCCCCTCAGCAGTTGCGCCTACGCGGCAAGTTGACCATCAAAGGAACCTGTCAGATCTTTGCACATCTAGTGCAGAAGTGTAGCATGAATACATAAATCAACGCGTGCCCAGTAAGTATCTAGCTTAACTCCGGAGAAGTAGTGACGAGGGGGCGACATCGACACTTACTAGCTAGTGGTTCGATAAATAAGATGCAGGAACCATAAGCAGGCATGAAATACAACAGGATCAATAGAATAAGAAACAGTAATCAACATGAGCCTGTAATGAAATATCAATTAAAAATTCCCATATAGCACATTCCATCTTAACAAATAAGAATCGTCAAATAAATTTCCGATCTCCGGTCACATAGGAATATGTGACTATCATGAAAATTCCAAATCCCCTATCAAGAGGGTAATTTTAGGTATTCAGACTCCTAGTAATTTTACGCACGAATTATGTCGAGGTCGTTCGGCCCGATCCATATAGTCATGTACATACGCTGCCGAGGTCGTATGGCCCCATCCATGGATGTATCCCAGTATATACACATATACTACCGAGGCGTTCGATCCTATCTACATGATAGGAAAAAACTTATCGAATTACGAGTCACGTGCTTAAAACACAGGTACAGAAGCATAAAGTAAACATGGATTTTACCGTTTATCAAATATCTCGCCAAACAACTCAAGGCGATAAAGCTCGGCCTAATTGTTTATCCTAAAATCGGATAACAATTGAATTTATACGTGGTTTTAAAGATACATGATATAACTTGGTACAAATTAAGAAGAATAAATTAATATTGATATTGACGATGAAAGAATAAATGCAAACCACAGAAATTAAATAGCCTTGGCCCTCGAGTTCAGTCACCCTTGAACCAAATATGTTTTAACTGGCTTAGGAACATAATAACAAGATAGTGAAAGCTAGAAAATGACAGTATCTTGTTGTGTATTGCATGAATATGATGATACTATACAAATGATCAGACCCCCTTTATAAAGTAGGGGAGTCCTACTCTTGTTACAATCCTATATAAGGTAAGAAATACCATGATTAGCTGATTAATCGGCCTCTTCTTGATACGTGCCAGGACTCCCGCTGTGATCCTCTCTTGTTTGCGGATATTTTGGCTTTCCGTTATTTGTCTGGGTAAGATTTCCTCGATCTCGCTCGATCTCTATCTTGCTTGGTCTCGATCTTGGTCGATCTCAACCTCGACGGGTCTCTGGGTAATGAACCAGACAATCTAACTTTCCATCATGGTTTGATATAACACGAGGTTGAAACTTGGCATGTCATGTTCCGGTCTCGATTAGTAATACAAAATGGTAAGCCCGGTTTTGACCATATACGGATAGTCCCCTTGTTTCTTGAGAGAAGATGACGATAAACGACATGAATTTTCGAGCTCCGCCTCGATAGGCCATGATGTAAATGGCGAACGTCACTGATACACTCGATCATGACGTAAGCAACAACTCAAAACATCCCGTCGGTCCAGTTACCAAGGTATTAAATGCCTGTCAGTTCCCGGTCGGGCACCACGAGTTCTGAACCATCACCGGCAAGATATAAGTATTGTAACCTTCTTCTATTCAGACTTTACGTTCAAAGCTTCTCCCATCCTTTTTTCTCTTCAAAACTAGTTCCCTTTTCTTCTGTTCTATGATGGCAAAGACTTCCAAAACTGTACCACAAAAGGAGGTCGCCTCTTCTTCATGGCCCGCCGGCTATAGAGCTACGGAGGAATATCCCCTTGAGGATTTTGTTCCGGGAAGGTGCCCTACTATCTCTGATTTTAGGATTGAAAAGACCTCCTCAGTACCTGGTCGATGTGAACCGATCTCGAGGTACATATGCACGATAACTGATGATCTCCTTCCCAAAGTTAAAGAGGATACTGGTCGATAAACATGTTGTGGTACCTTCGCCCAAGGAGTCGATCACTACCCACGTGGAGGATTTCCTAAGTGTTTACACTTACCCTTTCACGTTGGGTCCCTTAGACCCTGTCATTATCGCCTTCTGCAAGAGGTATGACGTGACCTTCGGCCAGATCCATCCTTCTTTATGGAGAATAGTGATTCTCCCCCGATTCTTCGTGAGCAAAATCAAGGGATGTCCTTTCACCCTCGATCACCTTATGCACCTTTACAGTCCCCAACTCTATCGAAGAGGGCTGATCAAGCTTGCTCGCCGGGCCATCAAGGCCCCATTCTTGAGCATAGACGAGGCTTGTGACCGAGGTTGGATGGGCCGATTTGTCCGAATAAGGACTTCGGACCTGATCTCTGCTGAAGACATGTCGTTTCCTGAGAAATGGAACGGGAATCGTGAGAATTACTTTGCCTTGAACGTCCAATTTTTCCGTTTTACTTCTTATCTTCTTTCCTCATCTATGTTTTTGGTGTTGCAGCTGTGGACCATGTGCCAGAAGTAGTCCCCTATCTCAAGCAATCTGTCAAGATCCTAGTGTAGTAGAGACCATACTCCGAGCGTGCTTGGATGGAGTTATCGAAAAGTCGATGGGAGGCCCGCAACCATGGTAATTTTCTTTCTTATAATGGTTATCGTTCTAGCTTCTGCTCGAGCTTACTCGTCTTTTTTCCTTTGTATGCCTCGGGAAGGATGTTGCAATGAGGCCCCAATCTGGTGGTGAAAAAGTCCTTCCCCGGGCAAGCCAAAGAGAAGAAAAGGAAAGGGGCTTCGAGTTCCACGGGCTCGAAAAAGAAGAAATTGACGAAGAGGTCGCGCAAGCCCAGGGGAGACACTGGAGCTATGTCCTCAGACTCAATTCACCGACTAAGGGATGAGTCCGAATAATAATAATAATAATAATAATAATAATAATAATAATAATAATAATAATAATAATAATAATAATAATAATAATAATAATAATAATAATAAGAAGATAAATCCAAACTGGTGGCCCGCGTGCAGGCTGGTGTCACCGTACAAAAAGTTCTCGAACCAGCGAGCGCTGAAGCTGAAATATTCTGACATGAGGAGGTCGGTGAGAGAGCTCTGGCTAAGCTTCCGAGCCAGAAAGGGTCGAGCCCATCTTGCCCTAAGTTAGGGGGGTTGAGAGAGAGACCGGGGGCGATGGTTCCAGAGCTTTGGTAAGTGCTCTGATAGACGAACTTGGAGCGATCGACATCAGCGAGTCTCCTCAGATTTCGGACACCATGCTTCGTGAGGCCAGTATGCTGAGTCCCCAAGGGGTGACTGATATGCATGTCTTCTTGGATGGGGTCGAAGCCGTTTCTTTGGAAGACGTCACCAGGCTCGGTGAACTGCTGTGATAACCTTTTGGGTCATCACTTACTCTAAATTAAAATCTGTGTTTCTGAGGCCTTGAAAACCTCGTTTAGAGTCACCTCGATTTGCGTGCGCAGTCCGGGCGCATAGCCGGAAAGCTTAAATATGAAAATCTGTGAAAAATGGTAAAATTTGGCTATAAAATAAGTTAACTTGACTTCGATCAACGTTTTGGGTAAACGGACCCGGACTCGTGTTTTGACGGTCCCGGAGGGTCCGTAGGAAAATATGGGACTTGGGCGTATGCCCGGAATCGAATTCCAAGGTCCCGAGCCCGAGAAATAAATTTTTAAAGGAAATTATTTTCTGAAATTGTTTAAGGAAATTTGAAATGAAATTTGATTAGAACATGATGGTATCGGGCCCGTATTTTGGTTCCGGCGCCCGGTACAGGTCTTATATATGATTTAAGATGTTTCTGAAAAACTTGATGAAAAACGGATATCATTTGACGTGATTCGGACCTTAAATGCAAATTTGATGTTTAAAGAAGTTTTGAGAAATTTCATTGATCTTGAGGTTTAATTCGATGTTCATGATGTTATTTTGGTGATTTGAGTACACGAATAAGTCCGTAGGATATTTTTGAGGTTGTGTGTATATTTGGTTTGGAGCCCCGAGGGCTCGGGTGAATTTTGGATAGGCCACGGGGTGAAATTTTGGACTTAAGGAATTGCAGGCCTGCAGACTTCGCATTTCCCAAACTTTCTTCGCAATTCCCAGGTTCGCATTTCCCAAACATTTTTTGCAATTCCCAGGTTCGCATTTCCCAAACATTTTTGCAATTACCAGGCTTGTTTGCATTTCCCAAACTTTCTTCGCAATTCCCAGGTTCGCATTTCCCAAACATTTTTCGCAATTACCAGGCTTGTTCGCATTTCCTAAACATTCTTCGCAATTCCCAGGTTCGCATTTCCCAAACATTTTTCGCAATTGCCAGGCTTGTTCGCATTTCCCAAACTTTTTTCGCAATTCCCGGGTTCGCATTTCCCCATCTTTTTTCGCAATTCCCAAGCCAACAGAGGTTGGTTTGCAATTGCGAACCCCTGTTCGCAATTCCCACATCTGAGACCTGCAATTTTATACTTAGCCGATTTTAAACCCCATTTTTCATATTCTCTCAAACACAAACACACTTAGGCGATTTTTCAAGAATTCCTTCTTCTCCAAATCAATTATACGAGCTAATTGGTGGTGGAATCAAGGGGTAAAGCTATAATTGAATCGTGAATTGTGTTCGTGGCATCGAGGTAAGTGTTTGGCCTAACCTTAGCTTGAGGGATTAGGAGTGTGTCCTATTTGCTATTTGTTTCTTGTTGAGTACGACGTATAGGCATGGTGACGAGTATCTATACGTTGGTGTCGAGCATGACCGTGGGTCTTATATTGTGATTTTTATGACTTCGTTGTATTATTCATGCCTTGGTGAAAATTTCTAATAGTTGTGCAAAGTTGTGAAAAGAATTGTGACCTATGAACGTTGAGGAGCGTTGGCTCCAGTTGTATAACGAATTGTGAAAGTATAAGTGATAATTTAACCTCTAGAGCAGTGGCTCGAGTGATGAAGTGAATTGTGAAGTAAAAGTGAGAAAGAGAGGAGATCATCATGTTGCCCCCTTGCCGGGCTATTGTTGAGTTGTTGTTCCCTTGTATTGTGTTCTTAATTGATATTACGGATACTTAGGTTGATGATTCTTTGTGTTAGGTAAGGATTATGGTTATAGCTGAGGTAGTTAGGTGTTGTAACAAGTTTGGGTATAGCTGAAGTAGTTAGGTGTTGTAACAAGTTTGGGTATAGCTGAGGTGGTTAGGTGTTGTAGCAAGTTTTGTTATAGCTGAGGTAATTAGAGGTTGTACCAAGTTTGATTATAGCTGAGGCAGTTAAATGTTGGAACAAGTTGGGTTATAGCTGATGTAGCTAGAGGTTGGAAAAAGTTTGGTTATAGCTGTTTTTCCCTTGCCGGGATAGGGTAGACCTTTTGAACCCTTGTCGGGATTCTCGTTATAGTTGTAAAAATTATATATGGATCGGGTTGCGCGCCGCAATAATATTATATATGGATCGGTTTGCACGCCGCAACAATATTATATATGGATCGGGTTGCACGCCGCAACAATATTATATACGGATCGGGTTGCACGCCGCAACAATATTATATATGGATCGGGTTGCACGCCGCAACAATATTATATGGGAGCGGGTGGTACGCCTACCACAAGATATAATGAAATAGGAGTAGGTGGTACGCCTACCACAAGATATGAGAAATGGGATCGGGTTGCACGCCTGCAACGAGATGGGGACCGAGAGTGAAATTGCCTTTGTTTTTCCTTATTCTTGTTAGAAGTTAAATTTTGGTTTCTTGATAATTCTCTTGAGATTCTGTTTTATCTGTTATTCCCCGAAGCATGTTTCCCCTTCCCAGCTTTAGTTGTTTGTTCTAGTTTATTTTCGGCTGTATATATATATATATATAACTGCACAGGTTTATCTGGAGTCTGGTCCTAGCCTCGTCACTACCTCGCCGGGGTTAGGCCAGGCACTTACCAGCACATGGGGTCGGTTGTGCTGATACTACACTCTGCACTCTTTTGTGCAGACCCCAGTGTTGTAGACTTCGGACCGCAGTGGGATTGCTGATTCTTGCTCATCAGGTGACCCGAGGTAGTCCTGCAGGCGTATGCAGGCCTTGGCGTCTCCTTCTATCTACTATTACTGTTTCTTTCATGCATTTCCAGAAACAGTGTTGTATTTATTTCTTTCAAACCTTTAATTGTAGTATTCTTAGACCGTCTGTGAAACTGTGACACCAGTTCTGGGTAGTCGAGACTCAAACAGTTGTACTAGGTATTTATGTTCAGACAGTTTGTTGTTTTCTTCCGCTTATGTTAAATTCTGTTGTTTAAATATTATTATCATTATTAAAATTGCTAATGAATATAAAATGAGTAAAAATGGTAAACTGTGAAATTAATTGGCTTGCCTAGCTCATACTAGTAGGCGCCATCACGACTCCTGAGGGTGGGAATCCGGGTCGTGACAAGTGGGTATCAGAGCTCTAGGTTACATGGGTCTCACAGTTCACAGACAAGCTTAGTAGAGTCTGAGGGATCGGTACGGAGACGTCTGTATTTATCCCCAGAGGCTATAGAGTTAGGAAAAACTTCACATTCATTCTTTCCTATCATGCGATTTTGTTCTCTCAATGCTAAATTGAAACCACTACTCTTGTCCTTTCGTGAATGGAGAGGTCATGTACCGCTTCTTTAGCCGGGTAGCAGCACAGACCGGTGATAGAGAAGCTTCGGTTTTATTTTGCGCCGTATCTGGTCATGCCTAGTGATTCTTTGAGTGCCCCTGTTTATGTGTCTACGTCGGTAGGTGATTCTATTGTGGTGGATCGCATCCATTGTTCATGTATAGTAGTTATTGGAGGTATTGAGAATCGTGTAGATTTGCTTCTTCTGGACATGGATGATTTCGGTGTTATATTGCTGATGGACTGGTTATCACCTTACCACGCTATCTTGGGCTGTCATGCCAAGACTGTGACCTTAGTTTTACCGGGTATGCCTCGTTTAGAGTGGAGAGGGACTCCTGGTCATTCTACCCATAGTGTTATCTCTTATGTGAAGGCTCGACGTATGGTCGAGAAGGGGTGTTTGGCCTATTTGGCATATGTTCGTGATTCTAGTGCTGAGGTTCCTTCCATAAATTCTGTGCCCGTTGTTCGTGAGTTTCCTGAGGTTTTCCCTTCAGACCTGCCGGGTATGCCACCCGACAGGGATATTGACTTTTGTATTGATTTGGCTCCGGGCACTCAGCCCATTTCTATCCCTCCGTATCGTATGGCCCCGCCTGAGTTGAAAGAGTTAAAGAAGCAGTTTCAAGACTTGCTTAAGAAGGGTTTCATTAGACCCAGTGTTTCGCCTTGGGGTGCACCGGTGTTATTTGTTAAGAAGAAGGATGGGTCGATGCGAATGTGTATTGATTACCGGCAATTGAACAAGGTTACAATCAAGAATAAGTATCCGCTGCCGAGGATTGATGATTTATTTGATCAGCTTCAGGGTGCCAAGGTATTTTCCAAGATTGACTTGAGATCTGGCTACCATCAGTTGAGGATTAGGGCATCTGATGTCCCTAAGACAACTTTCCCCACTCGGTACGAGCATTATGAGTTCTTGGTGATGTCATTCGGGTTGACAAATGCCCCAGCAGCTCTTCTGGATTTGATGAACCGAGTGTTCAGGCCTTATTTGGATTCGTTCGTGATAGTTTTCATGATGATATTTTGATATATTCCCGCAACCGAGAGGAGCACGAGCAGCATCTTAGAGTGGTTCTTCAAACTTTGAGGGATAGTCAGTTGTACGCCAAGTTTTCGAAGTGTGAGTTCTGGTTGAGTTCAGTTGCATTCCCGGGTCATGTTGTGTCAGCAGAGGGTATTCAGGTTGATCCGAAGGAGATTGAGGTAGTCAAGAACTGGCCTAGACCAGTATCAGCTACAGAGATTCGGAGTTTCTTGGGATTGGCAGGCTTCTATCGTCGATTCGTGGAGGGGTTTTCATCTATTGCATCCCCGATGACCAGGTTGACCCAGAAGGGTGCCTAGTTCAGATGGTCGGACGAGTGTGAGGCGAGCTTTCAGAAGCTTAAGACAGCTCTGACTACGGCACCGGTGTTGGTTTTGCCCACAAGTTCTGGGCCTTATACAGTTTATTGTGATGCATCTCGTATTGGACTTGATGCAGTGTTGATGCAGGATGGCAAGGTCATAGCCTATGCTTCGTGGTAGTTGAAGATTCATGAGAAGAACTATCCAGTTCATGATTTGGAGTTGGCAGCCATTGTTCATGCATTGAAGATTTGGAGGCATTATCTGTATGGCGTGGCATGTGAGGTGTTCACGGATCACAAGAGCCTTTAGTATTTGTTCAAGTAAAAGGAGTTGAATTTGAGGCAGAGGAGGTGGTTGGAGTTGTTGAAAGATTATGATGTTACTATCTTATATCATCTGGGAAAGGCCAATGTGGTGGCCGATGCTTGGAGTAAGAAGTCAACTGGTATGGGCGGTCGTGCTTATATTCCGGTCGGTGAGAGACTGCTTGCTTTGGATGTTCAGTCTTTGGCCAATCAGTTGTGAGGTTGGATGTTTCTGAGCCCAGCCGTGTGTTAGCTTGCATAGTCGCTCGTTCATCATTGTTGGAGCGTATCCGAGATCGGCAGTATGATGATCCTCATTTGGGTGTCCTTAGAGACACGGTGCAGCACGGAGGTGCCAAGTAGATTACCTTAGGTGATGATGGAGTTTTGAGATTGCAGGGTCGAGTTTGTGTGCCTAATGTGGATGGACTCCGAGAGTTGATTTTATCAGGATTTGCGGCAGCATTATTGATGGAGGAGAATGAAGAAGGATATCGTTGCGTATGTGGCTAGGTGTTTGAATTGTCAGCAGGTTAAGTACGAGCATCAGAGGCCCGGTGGTTCATTTCAGAGGATTGAGCTTCCCGAGTGGAAGTGGGAGCGAATCACTATGGATTTCGTTGTTGGACTCCCACAGACTCGCAGAAAGTTCGACGCAGTATGGGTCATTGTTGATAGGTTGACCAAGTCAACACATTCCATTCCTGTGGCAGTCTCCTATTCATCCGAGAGGTTAGCTGAGATCTATATTCGGGAGATTGTTCGCCTTCATGGTGTGCCCGTATCTATCATTTCGAACCGGGGTACGCAGTTTACCTCGCGCTTCTGGAGAGCAGTTCAGCGAGAGTTGGGCACACGGGTTGAGTTGAGCACAACATTTCATCCCCAGACGGACGGTCGGTCCGAGCAGACTATTCAAATTTTGGAGGATATGCTCCAAGCTTGTGTTATTGACTTTGGAGGTCCGTGGATCAGTTTTTGCCCTTAGCAGAGTTTGCCTACAACAACAGTTACCAGTCGAGTATCCAGATAGCTCCTTATGAGGCTTTATATGGTACGCGGTGTCGGGTCTTCGATTGGATGGTTTGAGCCGGGAGAGGCTCGGTTGTTAGGTACGGATCTGGTTCAGGATGCCTTGGACAAGGTCAGGATTATTCAGGATAGGCTTCGTGCAGCTCAGCACAGGCAAGAGTTATGCAGACCGCAAGGTTCGAGATGTGGCTTTTATGGTCGGTGAGCGGGTATTTCTTCGTGTGTCGCCTTTGAAGGGCGTGATGAGATTTGGGAAGAAGGGCAAGCTCAGCCCTAGCTTCATTGGCCCGTTTGAGACTCTTGATCGAGTGGGAGAGGTGGCTTATAGACTTGCATTGCCGCCGAGCTTATCAGTCGTGCATCTAGTGTTTCATGTGTCCATGCTTCGAAAATATCACGGCGATCCATCCCACGTGTTAGATTTCAGCACTGTCCAGTTGGACAAGGGGTTGTCTTATGAGGAGGAGCCGGTAGCTATTCTAGACCGGCAAGTTCGTCAGTTGAGATCGAAGAGTTTTTCTTCTGTTCGTGTTTAGTGGAGAGGTCAGCCTCCTGAGGCATCGACCTGGGAGTCCGAGTCCGATATGCGGAGCCGTTATCCCCATCTTTTCCTCGACTCAGGTACTTTCTTCTTTCTTCCGTCCGTTCGAGGACGAACGGTTGTTTTAGAGGTGGAGAATGTGATGACCTTTCGGGTCATCACTTGCTTTAAATTAAAATCTGTGTTTCCGAGGTCTTGAAAACCTCATTTAGAGTCACCTCAATTTGCATGCGCAGACCGGGCGCGTAGCCGGAAAGCTTAAATATGAAAATCTGTGAAAAATGGTAAAATTTGGCTATAAAATACGTTAATTTGACTTCGGTCAAAGTTTTGGGTAAACGGATCCGGACTCCCGGAGGGTCCGTAGAAAAATATGGGACTTGGGCGTATGCCCGGAATCGAATTTCGAGGTCCCGAGCCCGAGAAATGAATTTTTAAAGGAAATTGTTTTCTGAAATTGTTTAAGGAAATTTGAAATGAAATTTGATTAGAACATGATGGTATCGGGCCCGTATTTTGGTTCCGGCACCCGGTATAGGTCATATATATGATTTAAGATGTTTCTGTGAAATTTGATGAAAAACGGATATCATTTGACGTGATTCGGAACTTAAATGCAAATTTGATGTTTAAAGAAGTTTTGAGAAATTTCATTGATCTTGAGGTTTAATTCGATGTTCATGATGTTATTTTGGTGATTTGAGTACACGAATAAGCCCGTAGGATGTTTTTGAGGTTGTGTGTATATTAGGTTTGGATCCCCGAGGGCTCGGTTGAGTTTTGGATAGGCCACGAGGTGAATTTTGGACTTAAGGAATTGCAGGCCTGCAGACTTCGCATTTCCCAAACTTTCTTCGCAATTCCCAGGTTCGCATTTCCCAAACATTTTTCGCAATTACCAGTCTTGTTCGTATTTCCCAAACTTTCTTTGCAATTCCCAGGTTCGCATTTCCCAAACATTTTTTGCAATTACCAGGCTTGTTCGCATTTCCTAAACATTCTTCGCAATTCCCAGGTTCGCATTTCCTAAACATTTTTTGCAATTCCCAGGCTTGTTCGCATTTCCCAAACTTTTTTTGCAATTCCCGGGTTCGCATTTCCCCATCTTTTTTCGCAATTCCCAAGCCAGCAGAGGTTGGTTCGCAATTGCGAACCCCTGTTCGCAATTCCTACATCTGAGACCTGCAATTTTATACTTAGCCGATTTTAAACCCCATTTTTCATATTCTCTCAAACACAAACACACTTAGGCGATTTTTCAAGAATTCCTTCTTCTCCAAATCAATTATACGAGCGAATTGGTGGTGGAATCAAGAGGTAAAGCTATAATTGAATCGTGAATTGTGTTCGTGGCATCGAGGTAAGTGTTTGGCCTAACCTTAGCTTGAGGGATTAGGAGTGTGTCCTATTTGCTATTTGTTTTCTTGTTGAGTACGACGTATAGGCATGGTGACGAGTATCTATACGTTGGTGTCGAGCATGACCGTGGGTCTTATATTGTGATTTTTATGACTTCGTTGTATTATTCATGCCTTGGTGAAAATTTCTAATAGTTGTGCAAAGTTGTGAAAAGAATTGTGACCTATGAACGTTGAGGAGCGTTGGCTCCAGTTGTATAACGAATTGTGAAAGTATAAGTGATAATTGAACCTCTAGAGCAGTGGCTCGAGTGATGAAGTGAATTGTGAAGTAAAAGTGAGAAAGAGAGGAGATCATCATGTTGCCCCCTTGCCGGGCTATTGTTGAGTTGTGGTTCCCTTGTATTTTGTTCTTAATTGATATTACGGATACTTAGGTTGATGATTCTTTGTGTTAGGTAAGGATTATGGTTATAGCTGAGGTAGTTAGGTGTTGTAACAAGTTTGGGTATAGCTGAAGTAGTTAGGTGTTGTAACAAGTTAGGGTATAGTTGAGGTAGTTAGGTGTTGTAGCAAGTTTGGTTATAGCTGAGGTAATTAGAGGTTGTACCAAGTTTGATTATAGTTGAGGCAGTTAAATGCTGGAACAAGTGGTTATAGCTGATGTAGCTAGAGGTTGGAAAAAGTTTGGTTATAGCTGTTTTTCCCTTGCCGGGATAGGGTAGACCTTTTGATCCCTTGTCGGGACTCTCGTTATAATTGTAAATATTATATATGGATCGGGTTGCACGCCGCAACAATATTATATATGGATCGGGTTGCACGCCGCAACAATATTATATACGGATCGGGTTGCATGTCGCAACAATATTATATATGGATCGGGTTGCACGCCGCAACAATATTATATATGGATCAGGTTGCACGCCGCAACAATATTATGTGGGAGCGGGTGGTACGCCTACCACAAGATATAATAAAATGGGAGCGGGTGGTACGCCTACCACAAGATATGAAAAATGGGATCGGGTTGCACGCCTGCAATGAGATGGGGATCGAGAGTGAAATCTGCCTTTGTTTTTCCTTATTCTTGTTAGAAGTTAAATTTTGGTTTCTTGATAATTCTCTTGAGATTCTGTTTTATCTGTTATTCCCCGAAGCATGTTTCCCCTTTCCAGCTTTAGTTGTTTGTTCTAGTTTATTTTTCCGTTGTATATATATATATAACTGCACAGGTTTATCTGGAGTCTGGTCCTAGCCTCGTCACTACCTCGCCGGGGTTAGGCCAGGCACTTACCAGCACATGGGGTCGGTTGTGCTGATACTACACTCTGCACTCTTTTGTGAAGACCCCAGTGTTCTAGACTTTGGACCGCAGTGGGATTGCTGATTCTTACTCATCAGGCGACCCGAGGTAGTCCTGCAGGCGTCCGCAGGCCTTGGCGTCTCCTTCTATCTACTATTACTGTTTCTTTCATGCATTTCCAGAAACAGTGTTGTATTTATTTCTTTCAGACCTTTAATTGTAGTATTCTTAGACCGTCTGTTAAACTGTGACACCAGTTCTGGGTAGTCGAGACAAAATAGTTGTACTAGGTATTTATGTTCTGATAGTTTGTTGTTTTCTTCCGCTTATGTTAAATTCCGTTGTTTAAATATTATTATCATTATTAAAATTGCTAATGAATATAAAATGAGTAAAAAGGTTAAACTGTGAAATTAATTGGCTTGCCTAGCTCATACTAGTAGGCGCCATCACGACTCCCGAGGGTGGAATCTGGGTCGTGACATGGTGCCAAGGAAAGAGCCATCGTCGAGTGCAACCGGGTCTTCGTCGGGCTCAAAACTGGTGGATCGATTCCCGACCCCAAGTGTTAATCTTGACCGAAGACGATCAATAGCATTTTCTATCCGAGGGGACACCCGGGTTTTCTCTGCCCCCGTGGGGGTCGCCAGTTGCCTTTGATGTCTAGTGACGGAAGAAGATCAGGCAGTGATGGACGACGTGGAACCCCCCTGCCTATTCAATGAAGCCCAACAAGCGTTAAATCGGGTAAATTCGCGTGTCTTTTCTTTTCATATATTCTAACTTTTAAAGTTTTAAGTAACATCTTCCCTTATGCTTGCAGGCTTCAGTGCCACATCACGAAGGTTTCCTCCGATATCGGGAGGAATTAACTCATCACGAGGCTGAGGCTCGGGACCTCACTGAGAAAAGTGACACCTGCAAGCTTCTTAGTGAGAAGCTTTAGGCCGATCTAGTAGTGACTCGGAATGAGCATGCCGAGAAGGCCGAGCAGGTATTTCCGAGTGCTTCACGATAGTAAAGATGAATTGGAACTAATGACTAACAATCCAATTCTACAGGTCCGGCAGAGGCTTGAACAGATTGAGGAACTTCAGAAACAAATGTATACAATTCGAGCTGAGGCTGAGGAGTTCAAGAAAACTCTGGACATCGTAGCCTTGAAAAGGGAAGCTGCCCAAACACAACTAGCGTCGGCCGAGATCCAGCTTCGAGCTGCAAGAGAGAAGGCCTCGGTGCAGGCCAAGAAAATTGAGGAGCTTCAGTCCCAATTAGCAAACTTGGCCAATGAGCTCGAGGTGGCCAAATCTGAGGTGGCCGTGGCCAATACCAAAGCCAATGTTCAAGTGACCCAATATAAGGTTGACGTCGAGGCCATCCAGGCGCAGGCCAAAAGCATGGTGGACCATGCAAAGTGGCAAGCTCGAAGGGAAGCCCTCGAGGGAGTCCATGCTCAGGGCTTTGATATACAGGCTGAACTCAAGAATGCCAAAGAAGAGGAAGCCAGGGCTCGAAAGCTGGCCTTTCCCGATGAAGACTCAGATAGTTTAAGTGAGTCTGAAGGTGGGGAAGATCCCGAGGGCGGAGATGTTGCCTCTGTTGAAGACCAAGACATGTATGCCTTTATTTTTTGCTTTTCTTTTGCATCTTTTTGAGGCCATTTCGGCCGTTGTAAATTTTTTCGAGTTAAGCCATTTTGGCTTCTGTAAAAGACTATCGTGTAAATATATACATGGCTTTCTTTTCCCTTTTGGCTTTCGAATATTCCTTTTCTATATTACTTGTATTCACAAAGGTTGGAACGAAATGGCTTAGGTTGTGTAAATTTGAACAATCCTGCCTTCACATTATTTTATTTTTTTGAGTCATCTTGGAGGTTCGAGGTTACCGGGAACCTTCTCCCAAAGTAAGTAACTCAGATCGTAATTTGACGAGGGTAGACTTTAAAACCGGTTATGAAATTTTGAAGGCCTATTTTTTGTTACAGTTCTCGGACGTTTCTAAGCCGTGTTAATACAACTGTAGCCTTTTAATTTGGGTGTAGCCCAGTGAGCTTGCTTTCCCGAGTGATCCAGGCATGCCAAAGATAACGGTCCCTGAGTGGGTATGCCTGTGGCCTTTAAAATTCGGGGGTTGCCAAGAGGTCGTGTGCCCCCGCTAATTAATAGTTTGATCTGTTCGAGTTTATTATTTGGACGCCAGTCCCCGAGTGTGCGATCGATCATCCAAATTTTGGTTATAATCGGCCCTTGAGATCGTTTCCTTAAGAGATCGAAAGTACGAAAATGTAAAGTAGAAATTTATTCTAAGACATAAGATAATTGCAAGGAAAGTACTTCTCTTTATTCTTGTGAAAAATGGTTACACATGCGTACATGTTTTATGCCAGGGATCGAGCAACCTTTATGGGCATGGTTCGTTTGATCGTTTGGCCCTTACAACAAATCTTACCTATCAAGACGCTGTTATTACGAAGTAATTTCCTTGCAAAAAGTTGACATCCGAGGGTAATGCCCCCTATCTTCGTGGTTGATTATAGAGGAACCTCGGATAGTGTTAGTGCTGTCTTTGACACTGATTCATGATCGGCCTTTGATTCTAAGTTAGCACGATCCATTGTTGTCTCGTTAAAAACATAGCTGAAAAACCCAATTGGGACAAAAATGGTTCAAGGGAAAAAGAGTGCAACGCGTTCTTTCAGACCTAAAGGCTTCGTGCCGCTTCTTGTCGACTACCTGCAAGTGTTAGTCCAACAATAGAAAGAATTGAAATGGGGTCGTACCTTAGCAGTAATATCATTTAAAATGACTTACATTCCAATTGTTCGGTAGCTTTTCTCCGTTTATCGTTCCGAACTTATAGGACCCTTTCCCTGCGATCTCGAGAATTTGGTATGGCCCTTCCTAGTTCGAACCCAATTTTCCTTTGTTTGAATTCCGGGTGTTTAATGTGACCTTCCTTAGTACTAAGTCCCCAACATTGAAGTATCGAAGGTTGTCCCTTCGATTGTAGTACCTTTCAATCCATTGCTTTTGGGCGGTCAATCGAACAAGGGCAGCTTCACGCCTTTCATCCAATAGCTCTAGACTTGTATTCATGGGCTCGTCATTTGGTTCCTTCGTTGCATATCAAAATCTGATGCTCAGCTCCCCGACTTCGACCAGTATTAGAGCTTCGGCATCATAAACTAATGAGAACGGGGTATCGGGTGCAAAGTCCCGAGCTTCGGCACCTCATGAGCTATACGACTGCCCCGAGTTGAGCTCGTCGTCTTCGACCGATGATCCTAAGTTCGCAAGGGCATCGGCCTCACTATTTTGATTTCGAGGCACGTGCTGCAAAGTTCACTCTTTAAACCGATTTAATGCTACATGTAACTTGTCTAGGTATCTTTGCATTCGTTCTTCCCTGATTTTGAACGTTCTGTTAACTTGATTTACTAAAAGAAGGGAGTCACACTTAGCTTCGATCACCTCTGCCCCCAAGCCTTTAGGCAGTTCAAGACCCGCAATCATGGCCTTATATTCGGCATCATTGTTAGTCAATTTTAAAGTTCTAATAGATTGTCTAACTATATTGCCTATGAGTGGCTTCAGAACGACGTCAAGTCCGGACCCCTTTAAGTTCGAGGCTCCGTCCGCAAAGAGGGTTTAGATTCCCGAAGATGTTCCCGAGTTTACCAACAACTCTCTTTCGACTTCAGGTATTAGGGTCGGCGTAAAGTTGGCTACGAAATCTGCCAAAATTTGGGATTTAATGGCTATTCGGGGTTGATATTCGATATCGTACCCACTGATTTCCACGGCCCATTTGGCCAATCGTCCCAAGAGTTCGGGTTTATGCATTATATTTCATAAATGGTAGGTCGTCACAACACATATTGGATGGCACTGCAAATATGGTTTCAGTTTCTAGAGGCACTTAGCAAGGCGAGTGCCAATTTTTCTAGGTGAGGGTATCTAGTTTCGGCCTCACCTAAGGTCCTACTAACATAATAGATCGAAAATTGTGTACCTTGCTCTTCCCGGACTAGACTCCACTTACCGCTATTTCCGATATTGTTAGATACAAGTATAGTCGTTTGTCTGCCCTTGGCGTGTGAAGCAATGGCGGGCTCGATAAATATTGCTTAAGTTCTTCTAAGGCCCGCTAGAATTCTAGGGTCCATATGAGCTGTTGGGACGGAACAGGAATTG
Source organism: Nicotiana attenuata (assembly GCF_001879085.1). Lineage (NCBI taxonomy): Eukaryota > Viridiplantae > Streptophyta > Magnoliopsida > Solanales > Solanaceae > Nicotiana > Nicotiana attenuata. Next base: position 245,693 of record NW_017670512.1, on the reverse strand, counting down.
TTCACACCATATGATGAGGTTTACAGCAGTTTTGATTCATGGTTTGCCAAAAAAACCTCGTGAGGGAAATCTATGCCTATTTTTTTGAGAAGTCATTTGCTATTCAACATAGAGGCCAGACACAATCTGGAACTGGAAAGATAATTGTAAGATGACTTTATAGTATTAATATTTTGATGCTATATATGTTTCATTAGAAAAAGAAAAGACAAGAAGGAAATAGTGGTCTTGACCAATTCCAAAATAGGATTGTGAAGCCTCTCGCTGTATGGTATGTTTGTGTCGTTATAATTTTTCAATATTTAGTGGTAAAGTTGTAGAAAGATTGTAAAAGCTGTAAAATTACTATTTTTTAATTTTAGAAGAGTAATTTTTCATCTGTTTTATCAAATGTGTTGCTTAATAGATGTTGCACTTGGAATTAAATTTCCAATCCTTCCTCTCTATATCATGTTCTTCAGTCTATTCCAACGTCTATTGATGAAAACATGAATCAGGGCATGATTAGTGATGTTACTAATGTGGAAATAAAAGAAGTTGTTTTCTCTATGCATCCAAATAAGTCCACTGGTATTAATGAAATGACTCCACTATTTTTCTAGCAGTTGTAGTCGTTAATTTCTCTTGATGTCTGTTTGGCAGTAAGGTGCTTTTTTGAGATATGTCAACTTTTACCTATTTGGAATCAAACTTTGATAATGTTAGTACCAAAATTAAAAATATCCACTACAGTGAATCATTTTAGACTTATTAGTTTATGCTCTACTTTGTATAAGATTATTACAAAAATTCTTGTAAAACGCATGAACCTTTTGATGCCTTTACATACTCTATGAATCAAGCTACCTTTGTTGGAAAAAGACAAATTGTAGATAATGTAGTGTTAGCACATGAATTTATGGGATTGCTGAAAAACAAAAGGAAAGGAAAAGATAAGTTAATGGCCTTAAAATTGGATATGTCTAAAGCATATGATGGTGTGGAATGGCCTTATATCCCGCAAATGATATTAAAAATGGGTTCCCACCAAATTTTTGTAAATTGGGTTATGACTTGTGTTACGACTACTTCTTTTTTGTTTAACTTCAATGGAGAGGTTAAGGGTTGTGTAAAGCCATCTAGAGGATTAAGGCAAGGTGATCCTCTATCACCTTACTTATTCCTAATATGTATTGAAGGATTATCTGCTCTATCACACTCGACTGAACAACAAGGAAAGTTAAAAGGGTTCACATTAGGGAGGGATAGTACTTCTGTTTCCCATTTATTTTTTGCAGACGACTCATTTATCTTTTATAGAGCTGATAAATAGTGTTGCTACGATTATTAAAATTTTGGACATATATGCAAGGCGCTCTGGACAGATAATTAATTTTGAGAAATCTGCAGCCTTTTTTTTAGTAAAAATACTATGGAGGAGGAAAAAGTTACAATATGTTCTTCGTTGAATAATATCCGAATGTGTGAAAGGGTGATGTATTTAGGATTGCCTGGTTTTGTGGGAAGATCTAAAACAAGAAAAATTGGCATTCATAAAGGATAGAATTTTATCAAAAATAAAGGGTTGGAAATGAAAGTTTTTAAGTCAAGCAGAGAAGGAGGTTTTATTAAAGTCTGTTTTAGCTGTTATTCCCTAATATGTTATGTAAGGAAATCAGTAGTTTATTTTCAAATTTTGTTGTGGGGTACAAATGATAAGAGAAAATTGCATTTTAAAAAGTGAAAAAAACCATGTGAACCAAAATTTAAAGGGGAGTTAGGCTTTCAGGATTTAAAGGCTTTTAATATGTCTCTTTTAGCCAAACTAGCATGGCGAATTCTGAAGGAACCGGATTTGTTAGTTTCTCAAGTCTTTAAAGGTAAATATTTTCGTAATGAATCTTTCTTACAGGCACCGAATAATATATCTACATCTTGGGTATGGAAAAGTATTTTGTAGGGGAGGGGGGGCGATCTCTTAGGTAAAGGTGTTAGATGTAATATTTCAAATGGTAAATCTGTGAAAGTATGGAGAGATCCATGGTTGCCAAGAGATAGCTATTTTTATCCCTTAAGTATGATGAATGGTATTGCTACAAATATGAAAGTATGAGAACTGATTGATGACACTACTAACACAAGAATATCCAGATTATGAATACTTTATTTAGCCAAGATGATGTACAATCTATTTTAACCATTCCAATTTCTTCTGTCGGGGCAATAATCGACTGATTTGGCATTTTACTAATTCAGGTAAATACGAAGTGAAGTCTGGTTATTATCTTGCAAAATTGCTCCTTATAAAAGATAGAAGTTTGACTAATCGGGCGTAAGGTAGTTCACATGTGTTCCCAAAATTGTTTTGGAACCATTTATGGTCTTTAAATATTAAAAGCAAGCTCAAACATTTCTTATGAAAGTGTGCCTTAAATATATTTCCTGTTATAATTCACTCTATGGATAACATCTGTCCTATTTGTGGCATGGAACCTGAAACTTTAGAGCACATATTCTTTAAATGTTCTAGGTCAATTAATGTGTGGAAAAAAGTCCGATTCGTTGGCCAAATTTGCATCTTATCTCTGATTTTGCTACATGGTGGTATAAACTAGTGTTAGACACCAAAAGATTCTTGGAAGTTAATACCTTGTTGCAACTGACAGTATCTATTTTATGGATGATTTGGAAGGCTAGGAATGATTATATTCTTAATTCGGTGATGTGGAGTGAAAATGATGTTTTATCTAAAGCATCATTTGATTTTAATGAATTTACAGTTGCAAAGGAACATGTTAACACTATGAGAGATGCTTCTACTAACACGCCTTTACTAACTCTTTCTCTAGAAAAATGTGTTGCATTATGTAGATGCAGGTTTGGATCAAAAAACTCGCAACTCGAGTATTGGAATGGTAGCCTTAAAGGCTAATGGTAACGTGCTTCATGCCTATAGTAGTGTAACGACCCGATCGGTCATTTTTCTTTCTAGAACCCTATTCCCTTAAATAAGACTCTCCCTATGTGCTTTTACTATTTTATGACTTACGAGGATGGTTAGTTCGGAATTTGGAAGGGTTCGGATTGAGATCGGAACACTTGGTTCCTTATTGACGGTTCCAATAGGTTTATATGATGCTTCCAAACTTGGGCGTATATTCGGCTCGACTTTTGGATGACCCGGAAACGTTTCGACACCTAATATTGGAAGTTGGTATTTTGAGGTAAATTTCTTAAGTTTGACTCGTAGTGGATTTTTGTGTTATCGACGTCCTTTAGGGATTTTGAGCTTGGGAGGCTCCGTATGGTGACTTTTGACTTAGGAGTGCAACCGAATGTGGATTTGGAGGTCCGTAGGTCGTTTCGGGTTCATTTAGCGGAAGTTAGAAATTTGAAGGTTTATGAGAAGTTTGACCGAGAGTGGACTTTTTGATATCGGGTTCGGATTCCAATTCTAGAATTTGGAGTAGGTCTGTAATTTCATTTAATACTTGCACGCAAAATTTGTCGTTATTCCGAGTAGTTTAAGTACGTTTCAGCGCAATGGGAGTAAATTGAAGAACTTGAAGTTCATGTTTCGATTCAGATTGATTTGGGTGTGATTCCTAGTTTTGACGTTATTTTATGCATTCTGAGAGTTCGAGCAATTCCGTTTTATGATTTCAAACCTGATGGTATGTTCGGACGGGACCTCGGGACCCCGTGGTGTTAATCGGACGAGGCTCAGACCAAGTTTGGACTTGGGAGCTTCTGGTGCAATCGCACCTGCTGAAGGCCAGCTACATGTGTGAGCTCGCAGAAGCGAGCAAGGACGAGCAGAAGCGGCCCAAGAAGGGCAGCCAGGAACCGTAGATGCTCTCCACCCTCCGCAGAAGCGGGACCGCAGAAGCGGGATCCCGTCCGCAGAAGCGGAGTCAGCCAGCATGGGCTAGGACCGCACCTGCAATGGCTTTTCTGCAGATGTTGCCCCAGGTCCACAGAAGCTGAAATTGCTGGAGTCAGAGCCTTATTTAATACAAGACTTAGGATTTTTGGCTCATTTCTTACACTTCTTGAGGCGATTTTGGAGCTCGTTAGAGAGCGATTTTCACTAGCTAATTGAGGTAAGTAGTTTTTATCTAATGTGAGTTCAATACATAGTTCATGGGAATATTTTAACATGTAAATTAATTAAAATTATGGATTTAGATGAAAAACCTAGGGTTTTGGTAAAAATAAAATTTAACCACAAAAATTATTATGGAATTTAGTGAAAATTATATATTTGAGTTCATGAGGTTACGGATACCAACTTTCTTCAAAAGTATCCAAAATCCGGGCACGTGGGCCCAGGGGTGAATTTTAGGAATTCTTCAACTAGGGTTGGGTAATCACTTTAATAGTTAGGATATGAACTTTTGAATATCTATTGACTATTTTATATAACATTTGACTAGTCTCGAGTCGTTTGGCACCGAATTGAGGGTTTAAAGCACAATTGTGGACCGAAAAGTAACCTTTGAGATGAGATAAGTCTCTTTTCTAACCTTGTAAGAGGAAATTAACCCCATAGGTAAATTGACTTAATATGTGCTTCTATTTGTGAGGGCTACGTACATACGACTTGACGAGAGGCCATGCGTAGCTACTAATTATGCTTATGTCGGGTAGTTTAGGACCCAAATCATGTTATACTTGTGATGTTTGCACCCTATTTGTTAATTTACGTGCTTAAGTCATATTGCATTTTATGAAGAAATTGTAAAAGGTCAAATTTCATTACTGAATTTTGGACGGATTACTTGCCCGTTAATAAGAATTTGGTGCTTCTTTGAATATTAACCTCTTAATAATCTTTGAATCAGTTGTTTATAATGTATCCTCTCTTCTGGTGGAGCGGGCAAAACGCCTCGGCAGTAGAATAGATGCATCTATGGTTAGTGTCGTTCGACCCTCGGCAGTGCACAGTTTATATATTTGTATGTTTGATCGGGCCGTACGACCTAGGCATAACTCGTGTATAATAATACTTGGAGCCCAATTATACTTGATATTGTTTCATCGGCTTGAGAGGTTACATCATTAAATGATGGACATTTACTTGAAAATTATTATCAGTAAAGAATGGTTTGTTTATTTCTTGTTATTGAGTTTTACAGTTTCATTATATAGCCCATGTTTACTTAGAATTTCCATTATTTTATTGTTAACCCATAGTAAGTGTCGGAGTTGACCCCTCGTCACTACATCTACGAGGTTAGACTAGATACATACTAGGTACATGTTGTTTATGTACTCAAGCTACACTTCTGCACTGAATGTGCAGGATCTGAGGCAGGTGCATCCGGATATCAGTCCAGCGCGCATCCTTGATTCCACGAGACTTTGCGGTGAGCTGTCTTCCGAGCCCATTCTGCAGCAACTGATGTCTTCCTTTTTCTTTTATTTTCTTTCTAGTTTACTTCACATAGTAGTGTAGTATTCCTTTGTATATTCTACTAGTAGCTCATACACTTGTGACACCAGGTCTTGGAACATTAAGCTAGTAGACACATGATGATTTTTGGGTTATTTTACTTGTCTCATTTGCTCATAAAATTATTTATCTCTCAGTATATTTAATTTTCACTTCTTACTTATGCACTAATTAAAAATCAGCTATTTCTAAATTGTTAATAGAACCAATCATGTGGTTAGTTCACTATTGGCTTGCCTAGTTGTAACGTTGGGCGCCATCACGGCCTATAGGAGAAATTGGATCATGACAACATGGTATCAAAGCACTAGGTTCACGTAGGTGTCACACGTTATGAGCAGGCCTAATAGAGTCTTGTGGATCGGTGCGAAGACGTCTGTACTTAACTTCGAGAGGCTATATGGTGTTAGGAAACTACTCTTTATTCATCTCCTATCGTGCAGTTGATGTTATACTAAGTACCTTTCTCTTATTCTCTCACAGATGGTGAGGACGCACACGATAAATGTTCCAGGCCCGGGAAGAGCTGCTCCCCCTGTTGCTAGAGACCGGGTAGAGGACAGGGGAGGGCACCAGCCCGAGGTAGGGGATGAGGACGTCCTAGAGCTGCTCCGGCTATGCCACCAATGAATCCAGGCTTCCAGGAGGTCATCGGCCGTATGATATGGACATGGATACTATGACCCAGGCTGGTTTATTTCCAGCAGACCCAGCCACATCTCAAGCTGGAGGGGGAGCACAGACTCCTACTGCTCAGGCTCCTGGGCATGCAACTGCTATATATCAGACCCCAGGTACACTACTCGTGGGTGGATCCTAGCCAGTAGTAGCAGTCGTACCTGATCCCAGACCAGCTACAGCCGGCGAGCCGCAGAAGCTATTGGACAAATGGATAGGCTACGCCCCCGGGACTTTAATGATCGGTGTAGGGACAAACTGCACAACATGAGTATACTAGAGTTACAACATGACTTGGGACAAGTTCACACGTACCGTTCTAGATAGGTATATTCTACCCTCTCAGGGGGAAGAGCTGCGGTTTCAGTTTGAGCAGCTCCAGCAGGGTCAGGTGTCAGTGACCGACTATGAGGCGAGGTTCTCTGATTTGTCTCGCCATGCACTTATGATACTTCCTACTGACGCAGAGAGAGTACGGAGTTTGTTGATGGGTTGCATTCGGGTATTCAGGTCACTATGGTCTGAGAGGTTGAGTTGGGGACTTCTTACCAGATAGTTGTGGAGATAGCTCAGAGGATCGACGGTGTTCGACAGCGGGGCCGAGAGCAGATGCCACAAAGCAAGCGGTTCTATTCTTCTGGAGGGTTCAGTAGTGCTCCGTCTAGGGGCAGAGGTCAGTTTGGGAGAGGTCATCCTAGCAGGCCCACATATCCAGCACTGCCGCCTCCTCGGGGTGCTCCAGTGCGACCCTATTTCAGCGCCATGCCAGAGAGTTCTTACCACCCACCAGTTATTCAGGCTTCTTCCAGTGGGTATTCAGGCTTCTAGGGTCAGGCTTCAGGTCAGCAAATCACCGTACCAAAAGGTTGTTTTGAGTGCGGAGATCTCAGTCATGTGCAGAGGTTCTACCCCAGGCTTCAGGGTAAGGCAGTGCAGCATGGTCAGCAGCTCATGATTACAACACCAGTCGTCCGGCCGCCCAGAGGCGGATGGCATGCGGGTAGGGGCCGTCCTAGAGGTGGAGGCCAGCCAGCTACAAGCCTGTCAGGTGGGGGCCAGCCAGTTGGTGCTCCAGCTAGGTTCTATGCTTTTTCGGCCAGGCCAGATGCAGTGGCCTCAGATGTCGTGATCACAGGTATTATTTTTGTCTGCGGTAGGGAGTCTTCGGTATTATTTGATCCAGGGTCTACCTATTCATATGTGTCCTCTCTGTTTTCTTATTTCTCGGATGTTCCTCGTGAGTCCTTGGGCACTCCTGTTTATATATCCACTCCTATGGGCGATTCTGTTGTGGTAGATCGGATTTATCGGTCCTGTGTTGTCACATTCTGTGGTTATAGGACTAGAGAAGATCTTCTATTGCTTGATATGACCAACTTTAAGGTCATCCTGGGCATGGACTGGCTATCTCCATATCACTCCAGCCTTGATTGCCATGCCAAGATTGTTACCTTGGCAATGCCAAAGTTGCCTAGATTAGAGTGGAAGGGCTTGTCTGTCGGTGCATCTAGTCAGGTTATCTCTTTTTTGAAGGCTCGACACATGGTCGAGAAGGGTTATTTGGCGTATCTAGCTTATGTTGGGGATATTACTGCAGAGACTTCGGCGATTGATTCAGTGCCCGTAGTCCGGGAGTTCTCCGATGTGTTTCCTTCTAATCTTCCGGGCATGCCACCAGATCTTGATATCGATTTTTATATTGATTTGGCTCCAGATATCCCACCATACCGCATGGCTCCGAAAGAGCTGAAGGAGTTGAAGTAATAGCTTGAGGAGGTTCTAGCAAAGGGGTTCGTCATACCAAGTGTGTCACCTTGGGGTGCACCAGTGTTATTTGTGAAAAAGATATTATGGGACTATGCGGATGTGCATTCATTACCGCCAGTTAAACAAAGTTACCATTAGGAACAAGTACCTGTTGTCGCGTATTGATGATTTGTTTGACCAGTTGCAGGGTAATAGGGTGTTCTTTAAGGTTGACTTGAGATCGGGGTACCATCAGTTGAAGATTCGGGATTCAGATGTTCCGAATACTGTTTTCCGAACTAGATATGGCCATTATGAGTTTCTATTAATGTCCTTCGATTTGACTAACGCCCCGGCGACGTTTATGGATTTGATGAACAGGGTGTTCAAGCCATATGTTGATTCGTTTGTAATTGTCTTCATTGATGATATTTTGATCTACTCGTGTAGCCTGGAGGAGCACGAGCAGCATTTGAGAGTAGTGCTTCAAACCTTGCGGGAACAGAAGCTATATGCTAAGTTCTCCAAGTGTGAGTTTTGGCTAGATTCTATGTCTTCTTGGGGCATGTTGTATCAGGCGAGGGTATCAACGTTGATACCAAGAAGATAGAGGCAGTTCAGAGTTGGCCTCGTGCCATCACAGCGATCGAGATCAGAAGCATCTTGAGTTTAGCAGGTTATTATCGCTGATTTGTGGAGGGCTTCTCATCTACTGTAGCTCCTTTGACTAGATTGACCCAGAAGGGTGCTCTGGTCCGTTGGTCCGATGATTGTGAGGCGAGCTTTCAAAAGCTCTAGACAGTTTTGACTACGGCACCAGTTTTAGTGTTGCCTTCCGGTTAGGAGATGTATACTATGTATTGCAATGCTTCACTTGTTGGCTTGGGTTGTGTATTGATACAGGAGGGGCGAGTTATATTCTTCACGTTAGCTGAAGATCCAAGAGAAAAATTACCTTGTGCACGATCTAGCGTTAGCCGCGATTGTTCATGCTCTTAAGATCTTAAGGCATTATCTTTATGGGGTTACCTGTGAGGTTTACACTGATCATCGCAACTTGCAGCATTTGTTCAAGCAAAGGGATCTCAATTTAAGGTAGCGCAGGTGGCTTGATCTACTAAAAGACTATGATATCACCATCCTTTATCATCCGGGCAAGGCGAATGGAGTTGCGGATGCCTTGAGCGGAAAGGCAGAGAGTACGGGTAGCTTGGCATTCATTTCAGCAAAGGAGAGGCCTCTAGCTTTGGACATTCAGTCTTTAACTAATAGACTTGTGAGGTTGGATATTTTAGAGCCCAGCCGAGTTCTTGCATACGCCGTTCCCCAGGCTTCACTATTGGAGCAGATCAAGGCTCGACAGTTTGATGATCCGCACTTGTTGGATATCAGAGAGACAGTACTACAGGGGGGTGCCGAGGAGGTGTTGATACCCAATTTTTCCCTCATATATTTTTTAAAATGCGCATGCATACTTTCAAAATATTGTGCATACAATTACAAACATGCACAAGTGTTTTGCAATTTTTTCTACAAATTTTTAAAGGGCCTAAATCCATTTATTTCTGCATTTTTAATTACATAAATGTTCAAAACTATCCCTCATATTATTTTATGATGATTTATGTTCATATGAGTGTTCAAATATTTTAATTGCATTTTATAATAATTATATTTGCATGTTTAAGACTATAATTGCATATTTTGCAAAAATAGCCCCTACATATGCATAACTACATTATCTATACAGAAAACGACTTTTCATATTTTTATAATATTGAATAATTATTTTAGATCACCTTCATGCTTGAAAATCATTTTTGTCATTTAATTAGCTATTTTTAAAATTATTTTATTTAGTAAAATGGGTATTTAAATAATAGCCCCTAATTTTACACCCAAAATCGGACCCTCCTCAATTCAATTTAATTGACCCAAGCCCAATTCAAATGACCCTTACCCAATTAAAAACCTACCCGACCCAGGCCCCTTCTCATCTGGCCGTTGATCTTTGAGATCAACGGCCCCTATTCATTCTTACAATTTTAACTCAAACGACCCCCTTAACCTAGTCATTTTTCACCACCGGCCGCCCTGAAACCCTCTCTTCCCTAGTTCTCTCTGAGACCAAACTCTAACCCTAATCGCCGCCACCTAAACCTAGCCCTAATCCCTTCGATTCCTACCTGTTCTATGAAGTTCCACGATTTTTTCAGACCTCCATTGGTCTCCTACTTCTTCTGGTTATTCGATTTTGTTGTTACATGAAAGGAATCCCAAAAGATCTAGCCCAGATCTTGTCCGATACTCTTTAAGATTCCATCTATGGTTACCTCCGTTTGTGAGTGCTACTCTCTCGATGTTTTATAGTTCAAATCTCTGGTCCAAAGCCAGATTCTCTTTACCCCTCCCCTTTTTCTCAAAACCCTAATCTTTGAACATGAATCCGTCCAGATCTTTGTAGATCTGGAATGATTCGGAGTTCGTCAATGACTTTTCTCTAAGGATCCCTTGTTTCTTTGTTGTTAATCGATTTTAAGCACTGTGTTACTTTAGGGTTTTGGTTTCCTTGTTATTTGTTGGTCGAATCTCTGTGTATCTGAAGTGTCTGCAAGCTTCCATGACCGTTTTCCTTAAGAATTTTCTGATTCCCTACTGTTAATCAACTCTAAGTATTTTTCAAAATTAGGGTTTCTGCTTCGCCTATTTTTGCAAAGGGTTTTCTGAAATTTCTCATGTTTTTGTTTAATCTTTCTGTAATGACTATGTTCCAGACTTGATTGAATGACTCAACCGTCTAAGGTTTCATGTTTTGTGAGATAATTTAACGTATTTGCCTGCTTTCCTTAATTCTGAAATTCTTAATTGACATTCCTTGCCTATTAAGCTTAAATTAGGGGGTGTTTGACCCCAGATTGGTCTCTAATTACTTATGTTACCTTATTTGTATGGTTAATTGCTTGATTTATGGTGTTCTGACCCTAGCTGTCAGATTCACTTCTTGCCTTATTTAAAACTCAATCCGAGTTATTTTTGGATATAACTCCCTGATTTTCTGCCCTGTCAAGCTTGATTGATTGTTTGATTGATTTCCTTGCCTTATTTGCAATGTTGAACCACCTTGTCTTATTTACTTTACACTACTCGACTCCTATAAATACATGACTCTGTTCAAACACACACAAACAGGCCTAAGGAACACTTAAAAATTCTTGCTCTCTCTCTCTCTCTCTCTATTGCAACCTACTGCTACTTGTCTACTACACTACTAGTCGGCTGGAAACCAAAGACTAGATCTTGGATCCTCTTTACTTCACTCTTTTATTGCAAATTTCCAACTGGTATGCCTCTACTACCGTCATTCAATTAATCTGTATGTTTGTAAGCATGTTTATTTCTGTATGTTTGTCAGCATGTTTATTTCTGTTTAAATCCATATGTTTACCAGCATGTCTACTTCTGTTTAATCCATGTGTCTGCTAACATTCCTTCTGTCTAGTCTATGTGGTTACTTCTGTTCAATCTGTATGTTCAATAGCCTGTCTAACTATGTGTTTCCTAGCATGTCTATTAATGTTCAATCGATGCATACTGCTGCCCAATACATGTGTTTACTACAATAGTATGTTTACTTCTGTTCTTAATTAAAATTATGTGTTTCTACTTTCTGCAAATCTGCATGTTTACTCATGTCTAAATTGGATCTGTGTTTCGTCTACTTATCTACTAGCATGTTCTCCTTATCCATATGTTCACCTTTCACAACTTTGCTCCCCAGTCCCTACTGCCCCTTTGTATGTGATCGTTTGATCCTCAGCATGCCTTGTCTTTGTGTTTGGTCACCTAGTAATAGCTAACTTAATCCTATTTCTGAATGCTGTTTGTTTGCTGGAACCTTTGCCTAAGTTCCAGGAATTGAATGACTCTGTTTGCTTTTTATTTCCTAAAAGTCTAAAACTGCTTTTCTCAAAACTACTCTTGTAAATCACTATCCACTTAAAACTCTTAGAACATCTAGGGTCCTGCCCCTCCAGTGTGAGCATTGCTTTGGAGTCCATGAGACCCCTCTGAACTTTGATACACTGGGGCTGGCTATTCCACACTGCACAAGCTGTTGATCTTTAAAGGGGGCCTTGGTACGAGCACTGCCCTGGGTCCTTGAGGCCCTTGGGAACTTTGACACATTAACATACCCTCCCTGGCACTATGAGATATGGCAATTGAGACTATTTGAAGGCCCGGTTCCCCAGGTTTTGCTTTGGGCCTATCCAAGCTCCCTATAGTATACTACTATCATTCCTGTAATTTATTTACATTTGGCTTGTAATATTAATTTCTTTGTAAACAGATATTGGGGAAATTAGTAAAATTGGGAGGGATATATATTTGTTGGGAATGGGTAGATATCATGCCTATAAGTTTTAAAATCAGTGTTTACATTCTAGAAACCATGCCTATAGGACATTGCAATGTTCATCGCTTGTGTGCATCCTAGATATCATGACTATAGGGTTCAAATCTACTTCTGCAATCAGAAATCATATCATTGTGTTGTTTGTCTGTTTGCATGCATTCTAGATACCATGCCTATAGGTTAAAAATCAATCTTGCACTTTTAGATATCATGCCTATAGGTTAAAAAATTAATTTCTGCATTTGGGAGCCACGTTAAATAGGTTCAGAGTATTCGACATTTAGAAACCATGCTTATAGGGTAAAATCAATCTTGCATTCTGGACATTTTGCTTGTAAGTCTAAAATCAGCCTTTAAATGCCAATGAGGTTTTAAAATTAACCACTGTGTTTAGCTACCATTATCTAAAATCAGTCCTCACATCTAGACAGCATGCCTATAGGATCTAATGAACCAAACTACTTGTTTAAAATGGTTTTACTGGTTTATTGTACTCCTGATTAATGATTAGATACCAGGCTTATAGAACATCGCTGTTACACGCCTAGGCAAGCCAGTAGGGCGATTAAAATCCTGCAAACTATAAAACTACGCTTTTGTTATTTATGAACTTGCCAGATTCGACAGGTCTTAAAATCAATAGGCAAACTGATTAGGTCTTTATCGCCTTGCATTAACGCAATGTTGCATATGTTCTGATTTGCGCTCACCTAGATGTCCTGTTATTAGAACTCCTTTAAAAGTATCTGAAACACTGCTGTTTGAGACGTGCACTTGCTTGCTCTATTTGTGGAGGTAAAATGTGAGCCTTTTAGTTGTTTTGTCCTTGGTCCAGTCCTAAGTGTTTTGTTTGTCGCCTAGAGTTTTCTCCTTTTAATTACTGTAGGAGAGTCTAGATCTACCGCCAGGACTATATAAGTAAAGGGACGGGTAGTGCACGCATCGGATTAAGGTTGCTAGAACGCTTTAGGCTATGACCAAGGGGAGGGTAATTGGGTAGTAAAGGATATGATCACATGTGTGCCAATGCCACGTATAACGCCTCTATTCGAGGGAAGTTTATCGGGTATTGTACCGAAGTGATCCTATAGGCTAACAAACCTAGGACCCCCCTTTTACCCCCGTTTGAATAAACTTTACGTATTTATGTGCTTTGTTTCTTTAATGACTAATTCACAAAAAATGAGTTTGGCCGGGACCCACATTTGTGCACCTCGAGGGGTGCCTAACACCTTCCCCTCAAGGTTATTTCGAGCCCTTACCCAATCTCTGGTAATGCAAACCGGTTTATGAGTTATGCTTTAGGTGCCCTAACGCACCCTAAATCCGTTAGGTGGCGACTCTTCAAATTCCAAACGTAATTCTCAAAAGGAAAAGGAGTTTTCCCAGAATGTCGAAACCCGGACTCCGCGAGGAAAAAGGGGGTGCGACAGCATGGCGATTCTGCTGGGGATATTTTAGGCTCTTAGCATAACGAACTTGTCTTTGCGAATTAGTCTTAAGCATGCTTCATTCTGTTAATACATGTGCACCCTTTCCCTTTCCCCTTTATTTGGATTTAATTGCTTATTTCTCAAGCATTTATGACTTCCTTTATTTCCCGAAACTGAGTTGTCTCCTTGTTTTCTTTTTGTAACTGTCTTTCAATTATTTAAATACCACATTTATCATTTTTAAACGTGCAAAAACTTGACAACATGCTATTTAGTGTTGCATAAATCATGCTCAACATCATATTCCACTCTTGCATAATCAATCCTATAGCAACGCTTGATGAGTGTTTGCGCTCTTCCTATATATCACCCTTTGAAATTTGGAAAGGCGTATTTGCGGTAAAACTAGTCAATCAGCGGTGCGTTCGACGGTTCCGTGACTTTCCCCCTCAAGTTGTCCGCTTGAGGGTCCCAGTCTAGACCTCTATAGCAACCTTACACTGATCAATTGTGCATGCATCATGCTCAAACCAAGTCGGGTTAATATATTGTCCACATAATAACCCTTTAAGACAAGCCTCACCCAAAAGTCCATCGGGTTTTTCATAATCCCAACGGACGCAACCACGATTGTGTGCATTAATTTGGAGAAGTAAGTGCCAATATGTTAATCATTGCTGTATAAATAGATGAACCTGGAGGGAGAAAGGGCCTAACCATCTTTTGTTTTGCAGAAAATGAGGCACGAAGTCCCCAGGTTCGGCATGGTTGGTATCATACCTTCACTTTTGCTAGATTGGTGGAGGGATCTTCCTTCAAGTGACCAAAATCATGTGAAAAGGGTCTTAGGAAATCTGCCTTCTTTGTTAGACCTGCAGCCAAACAAAATGTTGATCGAGGCTGCCACCATGTTCTGGGACAAAGAAAGGGTTGTGTTCCACTTTGCAAACATAGAAATGACCCCTCTCTTGGAAGAAATGGGGAGATTTGCTCGGCTACCTTGGGATAGCCCTGGTTTATTGGTACCAAAAAATTGCACCACTAGGGGATTTTTGAAGATGATGGGGTTAAAGAAGAATGATGACTTGGAGTGCCTAAAAAAGTCTTACATACCTTTGGACTTCCTCTATGACGATACGGTCACAGCAGGTCTTAGCATATCTTCGATGATGAATTCTCCACCACCTCCTTGGGATGGATTCACCGCAGGGTCTTTGTGTTCATCGTGTGTTTCTTGAGCATGCTAGTGTTCCCGATCCAAGGGGACAGAATCTACACCAGGCTGGCCATGGTGGCCAAAACTTTGATGGACGGGATCGAGGGGCAGACATATACCATTGTCCCTATGATCATTGCAGATATGTACCGGGCCTTGGAGCGAGGTCAGAAAGGGTACAGATACTTCGAGGGTTGCAATTTGCTGTTGCAGGTTTGGTTGTTGGAACATCTCCAAAGGGGTCAATACCGTCAAGAGTTTCCACGAAGGCCGTGGAATGATCATATAGCCTTCCACCATCCCAAGAAAATGACATATATTCCAGACATGTTTGCTCAACCGACGGACGCTATAGGATGGGTGCAGTTTTTCAACAATCTGACTGAGGACCAAGTTCAATGGATGTTCGAGTGGTTCCCTATCGACAAGTTCATACGAGATTCGGGGATGTTCCCCACTTGGTACTGATTGGGTTAAGGAGCATATACCCTTATACTCCCCTCAGGGTTATGAGACAGGCAGGCAGGAAGCAGGTCATACCACAGGTTGCTAAAATGAGTCACTTCATAGCTGATTTTCAGGGTGATGCCATTCCATACAAAAGCGAAGCACAGCACATGTGGCACTTGAAGATTATCATAGAAAAGGATACTATTGAACCAGATCGATATCATGCTGGTAATGCATACTTCTACCCCTCATGGTTGGATGATAACATAGGGGGAATATTCGATCCAAGAGTTGGTCCAGCAAACAGGGTCATAGACGAAGTTGCCGAAGCACATGTGAAATATAACAAATTGCGCAAAAGAGTTCACGAGTCTGATGCCGAGCACATGGAGCAACACAAAGCCGACATGGAAATGATCAATGAGTGGAAAGAGATGGTTGTTAAATCAAGCGAAAGATTGGAGTATCTGGAGTACAGCCTGATGGAATTAGAGGGAAAGATGAGGAAGAGAGTCACTGATTGACAGAACTCAAAATATTTTTATTTTTGAGCACAGGTTTGTCGGTAAAAAAAATTAAATGTGAGGGAAATGAAGGAGGGCATTTGGCAAGGGCATTCTTACTGCTGAACCTGCGCGAACTGGGGGAATTGAACGACAAGAGCATCCAGTCTGGAGAGGGTCCTTCTGGGACCAAATAGATTAAGTTTACTTGCTTTCTAAATGTAATAAGGCCAAATTCCACTAGTGACATTATCTTATTTAGAATCGTTTTGGGTCGTCTATTTTTTTTTTACATTAATGAAATGAGGCAATTATTGGCACTAAATTTCTCCAAATCTATTTGTCTCTAGGCCTACCTAGGGCACAATGGGGCTCCCAAATTAGGACGCGAATTTATATTCCCGCAATATGTGTTTAAATACTGCCAACTTTTCAGAATTATTACTAACTTGGATACCTTTTGTTTTTCTTTATTTCTTTTTATTATTCCTATTCCCCAAAGGTCGGTTCGTGCATACTGGCATCATCAGCTTACCACACAAGATCCAGGGGCCCTCCACCATCTCCTCCTCCTAGTCCACCAAAAGGCAAGAGAAAAGCAAAAATGGAAGATTTGAACGGCACCAAAAAGGAAAACAACACACAGGTTGAAGACGTAGAAACTTCTGATGGTCGGGTTACTCAATCCCCAAACGATGCAGTTTCACGGCTGGAACAGGAAATACTGGAACTCCAGGGTGAGCTTGAGCATGTCCGGAATGTGGAAAACCTATCCTTCTCACTTAGCATCCCAGACATCATCCATCCAAACACTCAGAACCCCGCACCACCTCAAAACACACCCAACAAGCGCCCACAAAATCCTCTCGTACCTCCCCACTATACAACTCCACCATAAAATCAAACTATCCTACCACAGTACCAGCCAAACACCTACCATACTCCACAAAATACTCCACCAGTCATTCCTGAACCCCAGAATTCCACCAATGATCACCACTATACTCAAACTCCAGGTCACTAAAACAACCCTATATATGTGGAGACCTTACCTCACTCCACTCAACCCATCTCATATGCACCGGAATCTATTGAGAAGGACATGCTCATTAAGAACCTGGCCAAGGAGCTTAAGAAGTTGACCAACCGAGTTCAAGGCGTAGAAGGAGGCAAGGGGATAGAAGGTTTGAACTATGAAGACCTATGCACACAGCCGGATGTAGAACTACCAGAAGGTTACAAACCTCCCAAGTTCGAGATGTTTGATGGTACAGGTGATCCCAGGGTTCATCTAAGGACCTATTGTGACAAGATTGTCGGGGTCGAAAAAGATGAAAAGATCCGGATGAAGCTTTTTATGAGGTCTTACGAGAGATGCCTTGTCCTGGTACATCAGCCAGGATCCTAAGAAATGGTCCAATTGGGTGAGTATGGCGTCTGAGTGGTTCAACACAGAGAATGCGCCAGATGTCTCCTAAGAAGAAGCCCACCGAGACTTTCCGCAAGTATGCTACTCGTTGGAGGTCAGAAGCGGCTAAAGTCAGGCCATCATTAGATGAGGAACATATGAACAAGTTCTTTGTCAGAGCACAGGATCCGCAATACTATGAAAGGTTTATGGTTATTGGAAACCATAAGTTCTCAGATATCATCAAACTTGGTGAAAGGATCGAAGAAGGCATTAAGAGCGGGATGGTAACAAACTTTGGGGCATATACCTCGATCTCCTTATGTATCATGTCATGAAAAATGGTAGTCATAGCCCTCGTGTAGGTGGCCCCAGCATTCTTTAGACCGAATGGCATCATCTTATAATAGTATACTCCCCATGGTGCAATAAAAGTCATTTTCTCAGCGTCCTCTTCGTCCATCCAGATCTGATGGTAACCGGCAAAACAATCCACAAACGACTGGAGTTCATGCTTGGCACAATTATCGATTAGGATATGTATGTTTGGAAGCGGGAAATCATCCTTTGGGTTGGCCCTGTTGAGATCCCGATAATCAACACAGACCCTGACCTTCCCATCCTTCTTTGGAACTGGCACGATGTTGGCTAGCCAAGTTGGGTATTCAACCACCCTGAGGACCTTGGCCTTGATTTGCTTAGTAACCTCCTCCTTGATTTTTAGACTCATGTCAGGCTTGAATTTCCTGAGTTTCTGTTTTACTGGTGGACACGCTGGGTTTGTGGGAAACTTGTGAGCCACAATGGATGTACTTAACCCGGTCATATCATCGCATGACCATGCAAAGATGTCCTCATACCCTTTCAAGAACTGTGTGTACTCTTCTTTTTCTGATGGCGACAAGTGGATGTGGGTTTCCTTGATAGTTTAAGAGTCTCCCAAGTTGATTATTTCTGTTTCGTCCAGATTGGACTTGGGCTTGTTCTCAAAGTCTTCTACTTCTCTGACAATTTCCTCGGGTATGACATCTTCTTCTTTGAATGTCACATTACATGTCACAATTGTTGGTTCATCGAGACAGGAAATAGTAATGCCCTGGACTCGTCGGGTCCTGGATGGTCTGACCGTCCAATTCTTGAGGAATGATCCTTTCTCCACAGCCTGGATGGTAGGTCCTTCCTCCTCCTCCTCCTCAACAATTACACAACAGTCCATGTCCTCATCCTCCAAGAACAAGTTCCTTAAGGCTGCCAGTGCTTCTTCCTCCTCTGATCCCCATATGATGTCGACCTGTTGGAAGGTCTGACTCAAGTGCGGTATAGGCTGCTCCAATGGATAGTACGAGCCACGCCATGGTGGTGATAAGTTTCTATACTCTTGCCAAGTGAATCGGTATCCCAGGCCAAAAGTAGTGCCATGATGCTTCGACTGTATTGGCTTGGAAATGCCCTGAAGATTTTTACCAAGAATTTTGCCAGGCTCATTCACTCTCCAATTCATCATGCTTGCTATCTTGTTGTCCCACCACTTATCTTTGTCAATTGCATTGACCCGCTCGATATGATGATAAGTTTCTCCACCGAGCCTTCTTCTATCCTCAACCACCGGAATAGTCTGACGGGTGTAAATGGGGTTGCTCCCGTCTCCATGGATAATCACCTCCTGATGGTTCCGCTCAAACTTCACTGCCTAAAGCAAAGTTGATGCCACAGCCCCAGCGGCGTGTATCCATGGTCGTCCCAACAGTAGATTGTAGGATGCAGATATGTCCAGCACTTGAAACTCGACATCAAACCACGTAGGCCCCATCTGCAGACAGAGATTAATTTCCCCGATGGTAGCTCTTTGAGACCCATCAAATGCCTTCACGTTCATGGTCCCTTCTCGTATCTCGCATAGACCTTTGCCCAACCTCTTCAGTGTTGTCAATGGGAAAATATTGAGACTGGATCCTCCATTGATCAGGACCCTGGTAATGAAGTAGTCTTCACATTGCACTGTGAGATGCAATGCCTTATTGTGACTCAAACCCTCAGGCGGCAACTCATCCTCGTGGAAAGTAATTTTGTGACGTTCCAATACCTGTCCCACCATGTTAGCCATTTCTCCGCTTGTGATGTTATTGGGCATATATGCTTCATCCAATACTTTTATCAGAGCGTTCCTGTGTGCTTCTGAATTCTGTAGCAGCGACAGGATAGATATTTGAGCAAGAGTCTTGTTCAGATGATCGATGACTGAATACTCTCTTTCTTGTACCTTCCTCCAGAGGTCATCTGGATCTGTTTCAATAACGGGAGGTCTGTTAGAGGCCTGTTGACTGGACTCTCCCAAATGCTTGGGTGTATAGACCCTTCCAGTCCTAGTCATCCCTTGTGCAACACCAGATTCTCCCATCTTGGTTTTTCCTTTTCTTCTAGCTTTGGCCGCATAATTATGGTACAGCCTCGGTGTTGAAAAGGCAATGTGGTTGATACTGTCATTGTAAATAGTGTGGCTATTTTTACCTCAATGGAATAGGTGCAACTGCAGGGGGTGCTACCTCAACTTCAAATGGGACTGATGTTGTTACCTCGACCTCCACTGGCGACTATGCCTGCACTATAATGGGATTGAGTGTAACTGTGGGTTTCTTGGGGTCGTCACCCTCTTTGATAAGTCCGATTGACCCCTCCGGATCCCATTCTTCATCCATATCTATCACATTGACACCTTCACCCCTGTGATCTGGGAGGGGGTTATTGCGGACATTAGGCGTAGCCTTCTTTGCCTGGATAACCTTGTTGTCAATCAAAGCCTGGATTTTGTCCTTCAATGTGCGGCACTCGTCGATGGTGTGCCCTTTCATGCCCGAACGGTATGCACAAGTCTTATGTGGGTTAACCCATTGGGATGAGTTCTCCGTGGCCACAGCAGGGATGGGAGTGATGTAACCAGCAGCCTTCAACCTTTCATATAGCTGGTCGATGGGTTCAGCAATGGCAGTGTATTGTTTGGGTGGTCTGCGGTGAAAATTAGGTCGCGGTCTTGGGTAGTTTTGACGAGTTGGAGGTGACTGAAAATGAGATGGTTAGGAATTATAGGTGTGAGGCAGTGGCTGGTTGGGAATATCTGGGGGATAAGGGTTGATATGTTGGTGGAGGTGATGGTTGATATGTGGGTGGAGGTGCTTGATATGCAAGTGGAGAGGTTCGGTATACGAATGGAGTTTTAGGTCCTTGGGCGACCATTACTGCTCTCACATCCTTCTTCTTAGATATACCCCCTGAATGTAATGCTTTATTATTGGCCTGCAATGTGGACAACGTCATCATCAAATCCAAGAAAGCCACAGATCATATAGCTGATTTGAGGAAGTTTTTCAACAAACTTCGAAAAGACAACCTGAAACTAAACCCAGTAAAATATGCATTCGGGGTTCCTTCCGGAAAGTTACTTAGGTTCATTGTCATCCACCGAGGGATAGAACTGGATCCGTCAAAAGTCAAAGCCATCCAGGAGCTACCGCCGCCGAAGAGTAAGAAAGATGTAATGAGTTTTCTAGGATGGCTAAACTACATCAGCCGGTTCATAGCCCAGTCCACAGTTATATGTGAGCCAATTTTAAAGAAGTTGAAGAAAGATGCTGCAACTAGTTGGACCGAAGATTGTCAAAAGGCTTTCGACAAGATCAAGGAGTACTTATCGACACCACCAGTCTTAGTCCCGCCAGAGCCAGGTAGACCCTTGCTACTCTACCTTGCAGTATTAGATGGAGCCTTAGGCTACGTTCTGGGACAGCACGATGAGACAGGGAGAAAGGAACAAGTTATCTAATACCTGAGTAAGAAGTTCACTCCATATGAAGCGTGGTACTCTCTATTGGAACTGTTGATACCCAATTTTTCCCTATATATTTTTAATAGAAAAAATACTTTCAAAATAGCATATGCATGCATATATAAGTATGTCCAAATGTTTTATTATTTTTCCTTAATTTTTAAAGATTTTTGAATCAATTTATTCCCCTGCTTTATCCCTAAAAATCCAATAATAATTTCCAAAATTATTATTTTTGATGATTCATTTATTGGATTCCCATATCTATGCTAAAACATAGCTAAGATAGTTTTTGCATATTTTTACAAATTTATTTAGTATTTTTTAAGCTAAATTGCATATAATTGTAGTATTAGCCTCTTTTAAGATCTAATCGCATTTATATTCATAAAAATTAAGCCCAGTATTTTTAAATTGATAATTATAAATTATAAATCTTTTTAATGCTTTTAATTTGTTTTCAGAAATTAATTTGCTATTTTTTATAAAATAAATGAGGGAAAAGTGGCTATTCAAATTATAGCCAGATTTGGTTTTCAGTTGTAGCCCAAATTGAACCCCATTCCCCAGCCCAATTTCATAACCAATTAACCCGACCCAAACCCTATATACACCTACCCAAACCCGGAACCCATCTACCCGGTCAAATCCCGACCGTTGATCTCCCAGATCAACGGTCCAAATGAATCCTTTCCCTTTTTAATCCCTAATACCCCCTAACCCTAGCCATTCCACCCAGCCCGCTGCCCTCAGATGCTCTCATCTCCTCTCTTTTCTCTCAACCTAACCCTAATCCCCTTCAATCGACGCCTTCTTCTCCGGCCATCTCCGGCGACCATCTTTCAACCCCAAGCCTCTGATGGTTTCCCCATCGCCTCGCTCATCATCTCTGAGTCCTTCAAGGGCTCTGGGCCATGGTGATTTGGATCTAGGGTTTTTGTTTTGTTCATGGCTTCTCCGGTGTGATTTTGGGCAAAATCACACCATATTTGTTACGATCTTTGAGGTTTTAAGCAGGTTCTTCCGTTTCTATCTGGGTTTCCTTTGAAACCCTAACTTTGCTAGAATCTCTTAAGATCTGTGCTATTTTTGGCAATCTAAGTCTGTTTCTTTCTATGTTTTTACACTATTATCAAGCTTCTTCTGAAAAATCACCGATTTCAAGTTGTTTTACTTTCTTTTAAAAGTTAGGGTTTTTCAAAATTTCTTCTACACTCTGTTTAAATCGACTCTTCATGTTTTAACTTCTATATCTCGAACGATTCTATGTGTTTACTCCTTTTTCAACTCGTCTATGTTGAAAACCCTAACTACTTAGCCTCAACCTTGGGTTTCTGAGTTTTGTTTTGATAATATGTTTGGTTAATCTGTGTATTTCTATGATTCTGTGACTTTTGTCCTATGTTTGCTTTGTTAGGGTTCCATATTATGGTTATCCTTGCCTATTGTGTGATTTTGCCTTATTTTTTGTTCACAAATGCTTGTAATTCTTCACTTCTCCTACCTGCATCACGCTTAGCCTACTAATTCAAACTATGCTCTGCATGAATCTTTCATTTCATATGTGATCTTTTGTCCTACTCGACCTCTTATGGTTTTGATTTTGCTTACCATGTGTTCGTTCTTACAGAATGGGGGTAAATCAGTGTTATCTCCTATTCTTGCATCTTTGAAACCTGTGATTGATCTTTCACTGATTCCGCACGATTATTCTACTGATTTTTACCTTGTAGAATGTTTTTCTGACCTTATTCTATGGTTGAATATGCTATTAATTGGTTGTTATATTATTTCTTTTATTAGGACCTTATGAACCTAGCCCTAATTGTTTACTCCGTGCCTACTATGATTGAAGTATTTCCTTATCTGTTACGCTCCAGTTACCATTGATTTATTTCCTTATTTGCTACTTGTTCTTACCGTTCGAATTGATTCCCTTGATTAAAGGAAGTACTTATACTGATTTGATGCTAAGTGATACCTAGTTCTATAATTACTGCTTGACTTTGATTATTACCTTATTATTCTACCTAGCTTCAAACTATATATATGCTCTCTCGTTAACACACAAAGACACGAACACAAGGCATAACACTTGATTTCAAACACACACTACACTAAAACTCTCTCTCTTCTCTGCTACTACTTTGCTGCCTTACCTAGCCGGCTGAAAGCCAAGGCTAGGCTGTGGGGAAACTTGCTTGTTTTCTGCATTTTGCATTTCTTACTGGTATGTTCTAATTAAGTTTTCCGCACCAACAACAACATGCTTATTTACTGTTTCTTGCATTCTTGCCTGCCCACTGATTGTGTTTAGCCTAGTACCCTTATTTAGTATGCTGTAATTTTATTTCTCCTATTTTGAATCAATGTATTACGACCTGTGAATCCTAATTCCCTACCCCAATGAGTTTAATACTTGTGGTTAGTTTAGGGCATGACAGTATTAGAAATTGCTGTGCATGACCCAAATTTGATCCTCCTAGGATCATAACCTCCATGTTTCCCGTATTTGTTGTGTGTTCTGGTTGATTTACAGGCATGTCAGCACTTCCTATTGCTGTGCATGCCCAAAGTTAACCCATGCCCAAGTATATAGGCTCCTTGCAATGGATTCCGAATCTCCTGCCCCATTTGTGTGTAGTTATTGATTCCCTGAAATGTTAATGGCTGTCTCCCATCATCCTTTCCCTCTCCTTTATTCCCTCAGCCCTTAAAACTCTGTTCCTGCACTTTCACTCTCTTCTTGGACTTAAGTTCTGCCCCCCTCATGTGAGCCTTGCCTTGGGACCCATGAGTTCCCTCTGAACTTGGACACATGAGGGCTGGCATTTCCACACTGCACTCATCTCTATTCTGGTTGCGTAACTTGGGTGTGAGCACTGCCCGGGGTCCTATTGAGGCCCTTAGGGAACTCTGACACACCCACGTCTGAGAAAGGCTTTGAAATCAATGGCATTGGCAATGATACGGTTCCTTGTATATCTCAGATAGGAAGTCAAATCAAGCTTTCCTATGGTTGTAGCTTTTTCTTTAATTCTTTCTTTTGTAATTCGGTATTTCTGGTTTGTAATAAGTTGTAATAAACATTTGGGGTTGGCTAATGAAAAAGGTTGGGTGATCATGTATGCTCAAGGGTAGACAGCATGCCTATAGGACTGTTTTAAATTCTTTGTGTTCAATACTGCATCTTAGACACCATAACTATAGGGTTTATCTCAATTTCTTCATGGTCAATGTCACGCCTAGATAACCTGCCTATAGGACGTACTTAAATTCTGCATGCCACTTAGATATCATGTTTTAGATTCTAAACAGATGAAAATAAGTGTCATGTTCGTAATGCTGAAATCAGTAACATATAGAAATCATGCCTATAGGGGTTCTTAAATAAATTTGATTCGTTTCATTCACCCTCAATGTTAGATATCATGTTCATAGGGTTTAAATCAGCGATAATAGATACCATCACCTGCAGAATCTGAAATTGGTCTATTTTAAAAATCAGTCTATTCTGAATCAGTTTTAAACAATCTAATTCCCTTACTTAACGAGGTTTAGCAATCATGCCCATAGGATCCCAAACAATTCGTTTTTACTGTTTCGCCGCATTCTAAATTAAGTAGATATCATGCCTATAGGACTCCGTCTAAACACTTAGGCAAGCCTTAGGTAATAACAACAATAAAACTGAATTCGCCTCTGTTAATTAATAACTGCTCCAACCAACAGGCAGGCCTAATTTGGGCTTCTTATCTGAGGTATCTGATGAAATCTGGCTCTGAATCAAACTCCCCTCGTCTTTAGTATTTCAGTCAGACCCTAAATGTATATGTAAGTCATGCTAGTTATGTGTTTTTGTTCAAGGAGGTGTATTTGAGCCAGTATCTATTTATATGCTTCCCCAACATGCAGTATGTGTTTTTGTATGTCGCCTTAGATTTTATCCTTTGAAACCAATCAGCCTAATATCACTTCCCTTTAGGAATAGTAGTCCTAAGTACCTCCGGGACTGATAGGAATGGGACGGGTAATAGCATGCAATAGTAATCGAGACCAATCCGCGCTTTAGTACCTTAAACAGGGTGGGAAAGGGTAGATATGGATATGATGACCGGTGCGCTAACACCACATGTAGCCCCTCTCTTGAGGAGTGATTGTCGTGTATTGCATTTATGTGATCCATATTATAAATAAACCTAGGACCCCTTTCCCTTTATTTGTAAACTCTTTAACTCTCCTTTCAATTGTTCTTTCTTTTCATGTGTTTAAATCTCCAATATTTGAGCCTTATTTGTTTACTTGTTAATTGCACCAAATTCACAATGACTATCTAGCCGGGAACCACACTAGTGGATCCTGAGGGGTGCCTAGCACCTTCTCTTCGGGATAATTTTAAAGCCCTTACCATGTCTTTGGTTATCAAAAGCGTAGTTGTAGTTGAATCTTGTAAGGTGTCCTAATGCACCATAAATCATTAGGTGGCGACTCTTCAAAAATGCAAAACCCAGTTCCCAAAAGGAACGAGTTGTCCCATACCCAAAAATATCATAAACCCGATTCTCCCGCCGTGAGGAGGGAAAAAAGGGGGCGCGACTGGAACGTACCTACTGCTCTCTGACCTGGATAGCTCAGAAGCTGAGGCATTAGTTCTGTGCCTACACAACATACCTCATATCAAGGATGGATCCCTTGAAATATATATTTCAGAAACCCATGCCCACTGGCAAGCTGGCTAAGTGGCAAATCTTGTTGAGCGAGTTCAACATTGTTTATGTGACACAGAAAGCAGTCAAGGGACAGGCACTGGCAGATCATCTTGCTGAGAACCCCGTGGAAGGAGAATACGAACCCCTAAAAATGTATTTTCCCGATGAAGAGGTGTTATTCATAGGAGAAGATATTGCTGAGTCCTATGACGGTTGGAGAATGTTCTTTGACGGAGCAAAAAATTCAAGGGAGTCGGCATTGGAGCTGTCTTGGTATCGGAAACTGGCCAACATTATTCGGTATCTGCTAAAATCAGATTTTCCTGCACCAACAACTTGGTAGAGTATGAAGCCTGCATACTAGGGCTCAAGATGGCCATCGACATGAATATTCAGGAGCTGCTGGTAATCGGTGATTCAGATTTGCTTGTGCACCAGGTACAAGGAGAATGGGCCACCAAGAATTCCAAGATATTGCCGTATCTGCACCATGTGCAGGAATTGAGAAAGAGGTTCAAGAAGATAGAGTTTCGGCATGTTCCTAGAATTCAGAACGAGTTTGCCGATGCATTGGCCACCTTGTCATCCATGATACAGCATCCCGACAAGAACTTCATCGACCCCATCCCAGTAAGGATTCATAGACAACCAGCGTATTGTGCCCATGTTGAAGAAGAAATAGACGGGAAGCCTTGGTTTCACGATATCAAAGAATATTTGGAAAAAGGAGAATATCCGGAGCATGCAAATCATACTCAGAAACGTACGCTTTGGAGGTTGTCCAATAATTTCTTCCACAGAGGAGGAACTTTGTATAGAAGATCTCCTGATTTGGGATTGCTACGGTGTGTCGACGCAAAAGAAGCTTCTAAGCTACTTGAGGAGATACATGCAGGGACCTGCGGCCCGCATATGAACGGCTTTGTCTTGACCAAAAAGATACTTAGGGCCGATTATTTCTGGATGACCATGGAGACAGATTGCGTCCAGTATGTCCGAAAATGCTACCAATGTCAAGTACATGCCGATATGATAAAAGTGCCACCAAATGAGCTCAATGCAATAAGCTCACCTTGGCCATTCGCCGCCTGGGGAATGGATATCATTGGTCCGATCGAGCCTACCGCCTCAAATGGGCATCGGTTCATCTTGGTAGCTATTGATTACTTCACCAAATGGGTCGAAGCAACATCTTACAAGGTAGTAACTAAGAAGGTCGTAGCAGATTTTGTCCGCGACCGAATTGTTTGCCGGTTCGGAGTTCTAGAATCAATCATCACTGACACTGCCTCCAATCTCAAAAGTGATCTGATGAAGACCATGTGTGAGACTTTCAAAATCAAGCACAAGAATTCCATAGCCTATAGACCTCAGATGAACGGAGCTGTAGAAGCCGCTAACAAGAATATCAAGAAGATACTAAGAAAGATGGTAGAAAAGCACAAACAATGGCACGAGAAGCTGCCATTCGCTTTATTGGGACACCGTACCATAGTCCGCACATCAACCGGGGCAACTCCCTACTTACTGGCTTATGGTACTGAAGTTGTTATTCCCGCTGAAGTGGAGATCCCTTCTCTGAGAATCATACAAGAAGCTGAGCTCAGCGACGCAGAATGGATAAGGAGTTGTTATGAGCAGCTAGCCCTCATAGACAGAAAAAGGATGAATGCAGTGTGTCATGGGCAACTCTATCAGAACAGAATGTCCAGAGCCTTCAACAAAAGAGTCAAGCAAAGACAGTTCACACCGGGGCAGCTGGTGTTGAAGAAGATCTTTCCACATCAGGATGAAGCCAAAGGGAAAGTCTCTCCCAATTGGCAAGGCCCTTACATGGTTCACAGAGTATTGACAGGAGGAGCCCTCATACTTGAAGAAATGGACGAAGAAGTCTGGCCAAAACCGATCAACTCAGATGCAGTCAAACGATACTAAGTGTAACTATTTATGTTTTCACAAAATGATATAAATTCAACTACGCTCGACCATGCTTATAGGGTAAAATCAATCTTGCATTCTGGACATTTTTCTTGTAAGTCTAAAATCAGTCTTTAAATGCCAATGAGGTTTTAAAATTAACCACTGTGTTTAGCTACCATTGTCTAAAATCAGTCCTCACATCTAGACAGCATGCCTATAGGATCTAATGAACCAAACTACTTGCTTAAAAAGGTTTTACTGGTTTATTTTACTCTTGATTAATGATTAGATACCAGGCTTATAGAACATCGTTGTTACACGCATAGACAAGACAGTAGGGCGATTAAAATCCTGCAAACTATAAAACTACGCTTTCGTTATTTGTGAACTGTCCATATTCGACAGGTCTTAAAATCAGTAGGCAAAATGATTAGGTCTTTATCGCCTCGCATTAACGCAATGTTGCATATATTCTGATTTGTGCTCACCTAGATGTCCAGTTATTAGAACTCCTTTAAAAGTATATGAAACACTGTTGTTTGAGACGTTCACTTGCTTGCTCTATTTGTGGAGGTAAAATGTGAGCCTTTTAGCTGTTCTGTCCTTGGTCCAGTCCTAAGTGTTTTGTTTGTCGCCT
Source organism: Nicotiana attenuata (assembly GCF_001879085.1). NCBI lineage: Eukaryota > Viridiplantae > Streptophyta > Magnoliopsida > Solanales > Solanaceae > Nicotiana > Nicotiana attenuata. The sequence goes on along the minus strand of NW_017670512.1, from coordinate 217,325 downwards.
AGAGTTTTCTCCTTTTAATTACTGTAGGAGAGTCTAGATCCACCCTAACTAGAAGTCCTAAATACCTCCAGGACTATATAAGTAAAGAGACGGGTGCACGCATATGATAGATCTTAAGGTTGCTAGAACGCTTTAGGCTATGACCAAGGGGAGGGTAATTGGGTAGTAAAGGATATGATGACATGTGCGCCAATGCCACGTATAACGCCTCTATTCGAGGGAAGTTTACCGGGTGTTGTACAGAAGTGATCCTATAGGCTAACAAACCTAGGACCCCCCTTTTACCCCCGTTTGAATAAAATTTACTTATTTATGTGCTTTGTTTCTTTAATGACTAATTCACAAAAAATGAGTTTGCCCGGGACCCATATTTGTGGACCTCGAGGGGTCCCTAACGCCTTCCCCTCAAGGTTATTTCGAGCCCTTACCCAATCTCTGGTAATGCAAACCGGTTTATGAGTTATTTGCTTTAGGTTCCCTAACACACCCTAAATCCGTTAGGTGGCAACTCTTCAAATTCCATACCCAATTCCCAAAAGGAAAAGGAGTTGTCCTAGAAAGTCGAAACCCAAACTCCGCGAGGAAAAAGGGGGTGCAACAGGAGGTTACTATCGACGAGGATGTTGTTCTGCGACTCCAAGGTCGCCTATGTATTCCTAGTGTCGATGGCTTGAGGGGGAGGATTCTAGATGAGGCACACCGTTCTTGGTATTTTACTTATCCAGGTGCTACGAAGATGTATCACGACCTAAGGTAGCATTATTGGTGGCGGCGGATGAAGAAGGACATAATTGAGTATGTCGTGAGGTGTCTAAATTTCCAGCATGTTAAGTATGATCATCAGAGGTCGGTGGCCCACTCCAGCAAATGACTATACCTGAGGAAATGGCGCATTACTATGGACTTCGTAGTTGGGTTGTCGCTGACCTTGCAGAAGTTTGATACCGTTTGGGTCATTGTCGATAGGTTGACCAAGTCGGCACACTTCATTCCGGTTGTGACCACGTATACTCCCGAGAGGTTGGCCCAGATTTATATTCAGGAGATAATTTGGTTGCATGGTGTGCCTGTTTCCATCATATCATATAGAGGCCCTCAGTTTACTTCGCATTTCTGGAGGGTAGTGCAGAGTGAGTTGGGGACCCATGTTGAGCTCAGCACAGCCTTTCATCCGCAGACTGACAGACAGTCGGAGCAGACGGTTCAGATCTTAGAGGATATGCTCAGAGCATGTGTGATTGACTTTAGAGGGCAGTGGGATCGATTCTTGCCTTTGACCGAGTTTGCTTACAACAACAGTTATCAGTCCAGCATCAAGATGGCTTCGTTTGAGGCTTTATATAGTCGGCGATGTCTTTATCCCATCAGATGGTTTGAGCCCGACGAGGCTAAGTTATATGGTACTGATTTGGTGAAGGATGCCTTGGAAAAGGTAAAGTTGATTCAGGAGCAACTTCGCACAGCACAATCCAGACAGAAGAGTTACGCCAATCAGAAGACGTGTGATCTATCATTTATGGTGGGCGAGAAGGTTCTCTTGAAAGTCCCGCAGATGAAGGGGGTCATGAGGTTCGGGAAGAAGGACAAGTTAAGTACAAGGTTTATAGGTCCTTGAGGTGTTGAGATGAGTTGGGGAGGTTTCTTATGAGCTTGCCTTTCCTCCCAGTCTATCGGGAATTCATCCGGTTTTCCACGTGTCTATGCTCCGGAGGTATCATGCCGACTTGTCGCATGTGTTAGACGTCAGCACAGGTTCAACTACATGAGAGCCTGGGTTAGGAGGAGGAGCCAGTTGCCAGTATTGATAGGCAGGTTCGCCAGTTGAGGTCCAAGAAGATTCCAGTGGTAAAAGTTTGGTGGAGGGGCCAACCAGTTGAAGAGGCGACTTAGGAGATCGAGGAGGACATGCGGAGCAGATATCCACACTTATTCATCACTCCAGGTATAATTCTAGACCCGTTCAAGGACAAACGTTTGTTTAAGAGGTGGAGAATGTAACGACCTGACCGGTTGTTTTACTTTCTAGAACCCGGTTCCCCTAAGTAAGACTCCTCGTATGTGCTTTTACTATTTTATGACTTGCGAGGATGGTTAGTTCGGGTTTTGGAAGGGTTCGGGTTGAAATTGGAACACTTGGTTCCTTAAGGTTGGCAAAAAGGGCTAAGTTTGACTTTGGTTAATGTTTTGAGTAAACAACCTCGGAATTGGAATTTGACGGTTCCAGTAGTTTCGTATGATGATTTTGGACTTGGGTGTATGTTCGGATTGGGTTTTGGATGACCCAGGAACGTTCGACACCTAATATTGGAAGTTTGTGTTTTGGGGTAAATTTCTTAAGTTTGAGTTGTAGTGGATTTTTGTGTTAACATCGTCCGTGTGGGAATTTGAGCCTGGGAATAGCTCCGTATGGTGATTCTAGACTTAGGAGCACGACCGGATGTGGATTTGGATGTCCGTAATGTCATTTAAGACTTGCACGCAAAATTTGGCGTCATTTAGAGTAGTTTAAGTACATTTCGGCGCGTTGGAAGTAAATTGAAGAACTTGAAGTTCATGTTTTGATTCAAATTGGTTTGGGTGTGATTCCTAGTTTTGACGTTGTTTGATGCGTTCCGAGAGTTCAAGCGAGTCTGTTTTATGATTTCAAACCTGTTGGTATGTTCGGGCGGGGACCCGGGGGCTTCGGGTATTAATCGGACGAGGCTCAGATCAAGTTTGGACTTGGGAGCATCAGCTTCTGGTGCAATCGCACCTGCAGAGGGCCAGCCGCAGGTGCGAGCTCGCAGAAGCGAGCAAGGACCCGCAGAAGCAGCCTAGGAAGGGCAACCCAGGAATCGCAGTTGCGCTCCACCCTCGGCAGAAACGGGATCCCATCCGCAGAAGCGGAGCGAGCCAGCCTGAGCTAGGACCGCATCTTCGATGGCTTTTCTGCAGGTGCGGCCCTAGGTCCGTAGAAGCGGAAATTGCTGGAGGCAGAGCCTCATTAAATACGGGACTTAGGCATTTTGGCTCATTTCTTACACTTCTTGAGACGATTTTGGAGCATGTTTCACTAGCTAATTGAGGTAAGTAGTTTCTATCTACAACAACCCAGTAAAATCCTATAAGTGGGGTCTGGGGAGGGTAGTGTGTACGCAGACCTTACCCCTACCCCGAAGATGTAGAGAGGCTATTTCCGAAAGACCCTTGGCTCAAGAGAACAAAAAGACAAATGTAGACAATATTAGTATCACCACAGAAGTCATAAGAAAAATAGGAACAACATGAAATCCGGAAAAAAGATGCAAAGCAAAACCGATAGCTAGTAAATAGATCCTGCACTGAAAAATAGTAAGACACAACATTGCCACTAGCTATCTTAGACAAAAACCTTACCAAACTAGTCTCACAGAGGTATTACTAAGGCAAGACTCAACTACCTCCTAACCTACAACCTTAATACTCGAACTCCACAACTTCCTATCAAGTGTCATGTCCTCGGAAATATGAAGTCTCGCCATATCATGTCTAATCACCTCTCCCCAATACTTCTTAGGCTGCCCTCTACCTCTTCTCGTTCCCTCCACAACTAGTCGCTCACACCTCCTTACTGTAGCATCTGGGCTTCTCCTCTGAACATGCTCGAACCATCTTAGTCTCGCTTCCCGCATCTTATCATCAATGGGAGCTACGTGCACCTTGTCTAGAATATCATCATTCCTAATCTTATCCATCCTAGTGTGCCCGCACATCCACCTCAACATCCTCATTTCTGCTACTTTCATCTTCTGGATATGTGAGTTCTTAACAGGCCAATACTCAGCCCCATACATCATCGCCGGTCTATCTAATGTGAGTTAAATACATAGTTCATGGGTAGATTTTAACATGTAAGTTAATGAAAATCATAGTTTTAGATGAAAAACCTAGGGTTTTGATAAAAATGGGATTTGACCACGAAAATGGTTATGGAATTAAGTGAAAATCATATATTTGAGTTCATGAGGCTATGGGTAACAACTTTCTTGGAAAATTTTCAAAATCCGGGCACGTGGGCCCGGGGGTAAATTTTAGGAATTCTTTAATTGGGGTTGGGTAATCACTTTAATAGTTAGAATATGAAATTTTGAATATGTATTGACTATTATATAACATTGGACTAGTTTCAAGTCGTTTAGCACCGAATTGAGGGTTTAAAGCACAATTGTGGACCGGAAAGTAAGCTTTGAGACGAGGTAAGTCTCTTTTCTAACTCTGTAAAAGGAAATTAACCCAATAGATGATTTGACTTAATATGTGCCTCTATTTGTGGGGGCTACGTACGCACGAGGTTAAGAGAGTCCGTGCGTAGCTACTAATTATGCTTATGTCTGGGTAGTTTAGGACCCAAATCATGTTATACTCGCGATGTTTGCACCCTACTTGTTAATTTGCATGCTTAAATCATATTAGAATTTGATGAAGAAATTGTAAAAGGTCGAATTTCAGTTACTTGAATTTTGGACGGATTACTTGACCGTAATTTTGGACGGACCGTTAATAAGAATTTGGTGCTTCTTTGAATATTAACCTCTTAATAATCTTTTAATCTGTTGTTTATAATGTATCCTCTCTTCTTGTGGAGCGGGCCGAATGCCTCGGCAGTAGAATAGATGCATATATGGTTTGTGTCGTTCGACCCTCGGCAGTGCACAGCTTATATATTTGTATGTTGGATCGGGTTGTACGACATCGGCATAACGCGTGCGTAATAATACTTGGAGCCCAATTATACTTGATATTGTTTCATCGGCTTGAGAGGTTAAATCGATAAATGATGGAAATTTACTTGAAAATTATTATCAGTAAAGAATGGTCTGTTTATTTCTTGTTATTGAGTTGTTCAGTTTCATTATATAGCCCATATTTACTTAGAATTTTCATTATTTTATTGTTAGCCCATAGTAAGTGTCGGAGTCGATCCCTCGTCACTACTTCTTCGAGGTTAGTTACTTGGTACATGTTGTTTATGTACTCACGCTACACTTCTGCACTAAATGTGCAGGATCTAAGGCAGGTGCATCTGGATACTCGTCTGGCGCGCATCCTTGATTCCACGAGACTTTACGGTGAACTGCCTTCCGAGGCCGTTCTACAGCAACTGAATCTTCCTTTTGCTTTTATTTTCTGTCTAGTTCGCTTCAGACAGTAGTGTACTATTCTTTTGTATATTCTACTAGTAGCTCATACACTTGTGACACCAGGTCTTGAAAATAAGCTAATAGACACATGAGGAGTTTTGGATTATTTTACTTATATCATTTCCTCATAAAATTATTCATATCTCATTTTATTTAATTTTCACTTCTTACTTATGCACTAATTGAAAATCAGCTATTTCCAAATTGTTAAAAGAAGCAATCAAGTGGTTACTTCACTGTTGACTTGTCTAGCGGTAACGTTGCGCGCCATCAAGCCCATAGGAGAAATTGGGTCGTGACAAGTAGTCCAATCTATTTTGTTGGAAAAGACATAATAGCTGAAGTGTTGGCAATAACGAAAGCAATCCAACTGGCGGTGGAGTATGGTTGGAAAAATATACATATCTTGTCTGATTCTTTAACAATGGTCCAAATGCTTAATGGAAGCATAAGCCTTCATGGGAGGTTAATACTATTTGCGAAGATATTTGGGCACTTAAGCAATATTTGACTGATGTATCTTTTAAGTATCGAAGTAGATGTCTTAATACTTATAGCCATAAGTTAGCTAAATTTTCTTCTCACTACTTAGTGAAGTCTCTTGGTTTGACAATTTTCCCATTTGGAATGTCAACGAGGCTTCATCTTATCTTATACCGGTGACTATTGGGTTTGATTAATGCATACTCTGTTTCCCCAAAAAAAATATGCTGGAAAAAAGAATACGCACAAGATTTTTATTGGAAAAATTTCACATAAGAACAACTGTGCACCTTACTTTTCAATTTATAGCCCATATTTCAATTTTCAACCAACTAGCCCAAAAATAATAGGCTAAGATTCAACATCCAACTCCAATGGGTTTTCGAAATTACTATTTAAATTTTAAAAAGATTGCTCAAGCTTTTAGGTTAATTTTCAAATCATTAATTGTGATTCAAATATTAGTTCAACAAACCAAATCCATTTGGGTGGTGAAAATTAAATTTCTAACAAGCTTAAATATGTGGGTCTAAATTTCGAATTTGATTTTGTGAGAAATTTGGAGTGGGTGTTATTTAGACTTGTTAGAAATAGTATAAGGAGATTGTATATAAAATTTGAAGTCATTTAATGGAGATTTGGACTGGTTTTGAACAAGAATTACAACTGAAAATCGTGGAAGAAATTCGTCTACAGATGCTTGTATAAAGGTGTATAAAAGTGTATAAGATGTGTTTATACGATCATATACACTATTATACACGATTATACGTAATTATACAAAAAACTGACTTCGTCTTGTTCCTTGCGTCTTTTCTGAAATTTAACTCAAATCTACTCCAAATCACTTCAAATTTAAATTTTGAACTCCTTGTGATATTTTCAATCAGTTGGAACAACACCCAATCCAAACAACTAACAAACTCAAAAAAATCTTATTTTCGAAAGCAAAGCTTTGAATGGCCTTCAATGGTGGATTTCTACTCTTCAATTTTCTTACATTGCAACCAGGTGACACAGAGGGAGAAACAGAAAATATACAGCACCTTAAAACATATGTAGAAGATGTGAGAAGAAGAGAGAGTGAAAGCAATGGTTGTGAGAACACAGATTTAACTCCATAGCTTTTAGAATCAATGGTTGGAAGAAACATATTTTGAATTTGCAAGTGCTTTCAAAATATGTACAATATGGGTTAGGTCAAGTAAAACTTAAAAACATGACCATTTTTTGTTATGGCGTAAAATCACGTGTATTTCTTGTAATTCTTTCATTTTTATATCATGTATCTTCCCTGAATATTTTGTTTCCTAGACTTCAAAGAAAACACAATAACTGAAAAATGATCAAATTAGCAATTACATACTGTCTCTTGAATTTACTGGAGAGTTTCGCTGCAAATCTGCGATCGACTTAACATTGTATTCCAGCTTTCAAATAAATAACAATTACAACTATATTAACAACCATAACACTTATCCGTGTTATAGGATAAGTTTTTCTCTAAAAATGAGTATTTAAATTAACCTCTCATTGAGAGAAGAATTCTTCGAGAACTCTGTAATTATGAAACTAAAAAAATAATGAATGCTTTATTTATTTTGATTTGATTTTCTGTTTGATGTTTTCATATGTACTTTTTATTTTTGGCATTATAAAATTACTGTTTCGTTTGTATCAACTAAATATAAAACAAAAGATAATTGAGCGCGCCAAGCGCACACTAATTAACTGATTGATAACTAAATATTTTATTTTTTTTAACCCCAGAAAACCGCAGCCGCTACAACCTCTGCCTTTCAGGCGAACACTCTGTGTATGCATTTGGAAAACCCCCATTATATAATAGCCTGCGAACCACATAAGAAATGTAAATCGCACCAGGCAAGCCCTGTGCGATAGGTTCGGACCAGAAGGCATTGAGGCGATTGATCTCTCGTTAATTTGTTTTTATTATTAATAAAAAACACCACTAAGCAAAGAGCTTAGTGGTATATTAAACATATAAATAAAAATTGGAGCGTTGAATTGCGAGGCAAGAAAACCTATGAGGTAGTGAAATGGTGGAGGAGGTGAAAACGTGTTTGTGGAAATTCTCTGCCACGAAGTCTAAGCCCCCCCACCCCACCCCACCCCACCCCACCACTCACCCCCAAAAATGAAGAAGCAAACTGCGTCCTATTTTATGCATCAGCAGACAAGATAAAATAAAAACAAATTAGAAATTGATGTGAAATCTTCAATAAGCTACTGTTTAGATGCATTAATTAAACAGCCGTTTTCTTTAGAAAATTAGGCAGTGACTTCAACCATAGAGCCAAACAGAATTCGGCCAAATCTCTCCATGCTTGAAAAACTTTTCTTCCTCTTCCATGGACCTAATCAAAGATAGCCCCAAAAAGAAACAGCCCAAAATAAGCTACTTTCTGAGATGCTATGGATTTTCCATTAATCAAGAAAAACTATCTTCTGATAAAGTCAAGAGAAAACAGAGCTCCTGCTTCTCTTTTAAGATATTTCAAAGAAAACAATCACCGACTAAAACTGTTCCAATTGACACCGCCACCGCCGCCGTCAAGGTTGGAGCTGAGAAGTTGAACACAAGTGGAGATATTCATGTGGTGAAGTTGGAGAAGAAGGTTTCTGTTAAAAGACAGCAGCTGCCGACTGCAACTACTGTTAACGTGCCTGATCAGGTGCCGGTTACCGGTCAAACCATCCATTTTAACAGGTTTAATAAGGTATGTTTTCAGTTAAGTACATGTTTTGGATAATAATTTTTTTTTCCCTTCGGAAAATTAAATTTGGAAATTATATGCTATATATACTTAATGAAGTCATACTAAAAACATATATTGGATGAGTTCAACATCTGCTAATTACCTTGAAGATCAAAGTTTTATACTGTCCTGTGACTTCCAAAGTTGTATCAAATCCTAGATTGAAATCAAAATTAACGAATTGTATTAAAGCACCGGTAATTTAGCAAAGTTTTATTTCCAATTAAAACAAAAAGGAATTTTATTTACCTATTTTGGACGTTGGCTTTCACGGTAAACATAACAACTTGTTTTCATAAATATCTTCTAGTTTTATTTTAGAGAAAGTTATTTAAAGGTGAGAAAATTTTAAAATTTTAAGAGATGCTAATATATTTAACTTACGATACCTAAAAAATAAAAAAATAAAAAAATAAAAAAATAAAAAAAAATAAAAAAGCAGCCCGGTGCTCGGGTCCAGGGAAGGGCCGAAACGCAAGGGTATATTGTACGCATCTTTCCCTACATTTCTGCAAGAGGTTGTTTTCACTGCTCGAACCGGTAACCTCCTGGTCACATGACATCTACTTTACGAGTTACGCCAAGGCTCCCTTTCACATTTAGGCCCCGTTTGGCCATACATTTTGGCATCGTTTTTTCAAATCTTTTTTGAAAACATTGTTTGTTCATAGATTAATGATCTATTTTTGAAAATTTTCTGAAATTATTTTTCAAGTTCCCAAAATCTAGTTTAGGGTAGATTTTGGGTGAAACTTGTTCTCCCACTCACAAAACTTCAAATATTTTTCAAATAAAATGCATGTCCAAACATAATTTCAACTTCCAAAAATTATTTTTCAAAACTACTTCAAAAATTATTTTTTCAAATTTCAACTAAATCTATGTCCAGACGCTAGCTTAGCGATACCTATGATTGAAAAATAACTTAAATATTTGACAATATCGGGCTTGTTCGGATATATTATAAAGTTGTTTCTAATGTGTATTGTGACATAATAAAACAAGAATTAATCCAATTCACCTACAAATAGTGGTTGACTTTGTACTACGAGCTATTCATTTCGAATAACTAAACATTTGTTTCTAATATAAAAGATAACTTTGATTAAAACTCTTGATCAAACCATATATAAAAGAAATCAAATAAAAGGCCATAAATTTAAGGTATAGTGACGTCTAAATTTCCTTTTTAAATCAATAGTTAATACGAATAAAAACTTCTACTAACTATAAGTAGGTAATGTAAATATTAACTTGAGTACGTTTTAATCATTCAACCATATTATAAACTGCACCAATAGCGGCACTAGATATATATAGTATTTATTTGAACTAGCTAGCTTGACTCTTGTAGTTTTAAGATTATTATTTCTAATAGCTAAGCTGATTAATTCCTCATTAAGATTTTTGTGGCTGATGAGACTTTCTCTTTATAATATTTTATTTATTGTTTAGCTTATTCACTAAACAATTTGTGTACTTTGTGAAAAAATTGACGCCATTTCTGCAGACCAAGTACGATAAGCATCAGGACATCATCCTCGGGAACAGCAAAAAGTTGGATGACTTGCAACATTCCTCGTACCAAAATGGATTAATCAGAAGCTTTACTGTTACAAATAGTGATAATGCAAGCAACCTTGTAATTGGTTCACCACAAGACAAGCATGAGATCAGCCGAACAGTTTCTCTGACGCCACAAAAGCTGAACAAGCAACCAACGCCAACGCCAACCAACAGAGACAAAGTTGATGAAGGAAAAGACACGACATTTAATAAAGGCCACTTTGACTACGTTATCGGGATGTCAATACTAATGGTGACACTAATTATAATGTTGTTTTGGGGCAAGTTTTGTGCCATTGTTTGTACCTCTGCATGGTTTTATTTTCTCCCTAGATTTCGTGCCAAGCATGAGCTGGTAATTAATGGTGGCAACCTCGATGTGAATTCGAAGGAATATAAGAAGAAGGTGGTGTTGAATGGGTTTCTTGAGAGAAACCATCGAAATTATGTTGGATCTTAATGGTTTTGGATTTGTATCTGCTTTCCGTTTTCGGGGTATTGTATGTTTTTCCCAAAATCCTTTTCATTTTTCTTTTTGTTTCTTTCTTCATTTTGGATGGAAGAAAAAGAGCCGGAAAAGGAAAACAAAAAAAGCGTGAAGAAAAGGAGGAACACTTTTTTTTTTCCGTTGAGACATATTTTCTATATATCTTTTTCATGGAAAGAGTGTTCAAATATCTGAAAAGGGTTAATGTAATTTTTTTTTGGGGGCCAAAATCCTTTTAGATTTTCTTTATGGGTGAGATATTTACCTTGAAAGTAGAAATTGGTTGCCCGTAATATGGTACAGTTAAATTTTTTACGTTATTTATAGACAAGCGAAATGATTTGATCAAAAATGATAGAGAATAAGATTTAGCATTCGAAATTGAAGAAGATGACAAGCCTGGCTCCGAGCGCAATGCCACCGAGGACATAAATAGAAGCAATGAACAAGAGCAAATAAAGTTGTTTAATTGAGAGTAAAATATAGCATATGTTTCTCCAAGAATTTTCCTCCCTTACAATGGCTGCTGAGTCTACTATTTATAGCTATACCTAGGGAAACAAGATCCTAGGATCAAGACTCGCTTAAATGATAATAAAAGAGTCATTGATGAATATGTAACAGCAGGCCATGAATATAAATATTCACTGTAACGATTGCTTATTTATTGTTAGAGAATATTCTCTCATTGAATGTTATCCGATGACAAATGCTTGATTTGCTCTCGTTGACTACGCTCCCTTCGGGATTTACCCGATGTCGATTGTACTTATTGTTCTCGGTATTGTTACTTGACTCGCTTTTTACCTATTTTCGGTTTCATGTGTCATGCTATCATTCGGCCATTTATTATAAACAATTTTATCCTATACAGATAATCCCCCTGCTTTCCAGTGACATACTTTTGTGTTCCGGTAAGTTGGTGAAGATTCCCTTCTTGGAGGGAATGTTCCTGAACAGTCTCTGACGCTTGAAAAGACACACGTCTTCTCGCACTTAATACCCGAACACGTATTGCCCCACGATTTAGCAAATATTTTCGCTAGTTTTCGAGGTTATCATGACCACGATTTTTGTCATCTATAACTTCACTTCTACTCATCATTTTACTTCTTTTACTGCCAAAATTTTCATAAGTCCTTCTTCTTCTCTGCACCCTTCTGCTTAGAAAATTTTCCATCTTCTCCGACTTCCACAGCTAAAGCTTTACTAACCCTTTATTTTCATGGCTTCTTTCAGTGCACCCTGTGAAAATTCTGGCCTTCTCTTCGGTGGAGGCCCAAAGAAAAACAAGGACATTGATGTCGATTATGAACCTCCCACTGTAAATACCACTATGCCAAAAAACCTCAGTACTATTAGTGACTTCCAAGAGAAGGTCTCTTCTATGTCTTCACGAACTTGGGTTGTTAGTAGATATCACTCCTCCATTTGCCCTTCTAATATCCCCATCGTGAAGGAGGATTGCAACTATCCTAATCTTGACATCCTCGCTCCGGATATGATAGAGCGGGTTACCTTCACCGAGGGGGGTTTACGTACGTCTATTAGTACCCCTTTACCTTGGGTCCATTCTCCATGGGGTCGGATGCAGGCTCGACCTCGTAAGTTTGGAGTTTTGACACCAGTACCGGGTCTGCTTAGCACAAGTACGCCTATCCATATGGCGAACGGTGGCTTGATGTTACCCCCCATATTTTTCGTACGTAAAAGTACGTCGTAAGCAAACTGCTGTAAGACAAAAAATAATATCATATTTGGAAGTATATAAAGTAAGTTAATCATGTTAACTTGGAAGGAAAATATTTAAGATCATGAACAGCAAGTACCAAGACGGTTGGAAAGCTCAGAAGCTAAACGAATTGAAGAAAATAAGTTTCGACGAAAGTCGACAAGTTGGAAATGTTATAACCCGTATCTTTAGGGTGAGACTAGGGTGCTTGATCGAGAATTTAGTATCGAATTTGAGTGAATTTGGTATTGTTAGACTCGTGAGTGAACGGGTATCCATAATTTGTGACTTTTACCCGATTCCGAGACTTGGGCCCGAGGAGAATTTTTGGGTGTTTTCCTATTTTCTCACCTTAGCTTTGATTTTATTAGCTAAAGTAGTTGTTTGTAGCTATATTTACGTTATGTAATTGATTTGATTAGATTTGGGCCACTCGGAGTTGGATACTCGTGGCAAGGGCATGATTTCGGATTGTATTGAGCTTGGTTCAAGGTAAGTGGCTTGCCTAACCTTGTGTGGGAGAACTCCCCTTAGGATTTGGTACTGTTTGATATATGAATGTCGTGTACGTGAGGTGACAAGTGCGTACACGGGCTAATTGTTGAAAAACCCCATTTTCATTAAGTAATTATCTATGTTTTTTTTCCTTTAACTGAGCAAATTTAGTATATGTAGCCATCCTGTTTAGCTAGGAAAGCATGCTTACGTGTCTTTACTGTCTTAACTACCTCAAATGCCTACCTGGACTCTGTGCATCATGTTTAGAGTAAGAATTACCTGTCTTTTTTGGTACGAATTTAATGTTGAATGAGTTGTGTATTTACTTTGGGACTACATAACGACATTCCGGGAGATCCCCTGCACGTTTATGTTTGGGACTACGGGACGGTATCCCGGGAGATCCCCCTGTACTGGATATTTACTTTGGAACTACGGAAAGATATTCCGGGAGATCCCCCTGCACATTTACGTTTGGGACTACGGTACGGTATCCGGGGAGATCCTCTATACATTTACGTTAGGGACTACGGGACGGTATCCCGAGAGATCCCCTGTTGCTATCTCTGTGTACTGAGTGTTGTTTCTCTATGATTTCATTTTTGTTGACGGTTAGTATTTATCTCTATTGCGATACTTCATATTGTTTTATCTTATTGTATATATAAACCAGTAGGGCCCTGACCTGATCTCGTCACTACTCGATCGAGGTTAGGCTTGGCACTTATTGGGTACTGCTGTGGTGTACTCATGCCCTTTCCTGCACATGTTTTTCGTGCGCAAATCCAGCTTGATCGTACCAGCCTCATCACTAGTTGCAGTCACAACTGCCTGTTGGAGACTTCAAGGTACATCTGCTCACGCCCGCAGATCCTCGGAGTCCCCCTCTATCCCCTTATGTTCATTTCTCTTTCTTTCTGTAGAGATGATGTATAGAACAGTTAGAACATCTTAGTAGCTTGTGACTTGCGAGTTTCCGGGTTTCGGGTATTGTTTGGTATTTTTTTCTTCTGAAGTGATAACTGTATATGCTGAGTGGCATCTAGTTGCTTAATGGATAATTGAGTTTCCAATAGTTAATATTCATGCTTTTGTTTTCACTTCTCAATGTGTTAGGCTTACCTAGTCGTAGAGACTAGGTGCCGTCACGACAGTTCACGGGGGGGGGGTGGGGGGGTAG